>NC_051163.1:8529529-8779291 GCF_013339745.2 Dermacentor silvarum
CAATTAATCACCTCTACGATTTGCATGCTCAATCATCACCAACCCGTAAGCACAAGCAACCCAAATCCGCCGCCGCCGCACGCTCCCCTCAGCCCACGGAGGAGGTGACTAGCCCACAATCGGGGATTTCGACCCCCATAACGCCTCAACATGGCCAATTCCAATAAGCGACAGAATTCGGGTAGAGCGGGCTTAGCTCGTCCACCCGGAAACCAAACTTCATCTGACCTAAACATATGGCAATGGAATTGTAGAAGCATCAAAAAGAAACTCGCTCAATTGTCCGCATACATTCAACACTCCACGAACCCGCCAGATAAATGGCCCTGCAGGAAACAGGGTCCGTGTCGCTATCCTTGCCGGGATATAACGTGGCATCCGTAACATCGCGTACTGCTATTCTTATTAATAAAACCCTCCCCTTTATCGACCGGACCCCTACGGGGGGTCCTTCAGAAGGAGGAACCGAGTACACCGCTCTCGAGATGATCCCGTCCAATCCCACATCGGGAAAAGGACTGCTGGTTGTCAACATATACAGTCCCCCTAAAGATAAGGGCACAAGGATACCGGAATTCTTGCTCGAACACGACACACTCACCGAATCATAGTGGGCGACTTTAATGCGCGCCATACGGCATGGGGCTATGTAAATAACACGGCGAAGGGCAACCTTTTACATAACACTATGATGCACCACGCACTTACTCTAATTACAGATCCTACCATACCAACGAGAGTGGGCACCAGTACGGCAAGGGACACCACGCCAGACCTCACGATGGCAAGCACACATGTGATAGTGAAAACACACGAGGTCCTGCCGGACACATTAGGCAGTGATCACCACGTGATCCAAACAATCCTAACGCAAAATTCCAAAATTTTTCGGCCCAAAATTCAGACTCTTGTTGACTGGGATAAACTCCGTACGTACATCGCCGTGGAGGACACCACACCGCAAACCTTGGAGTCTTGGACTAAAAAGATACAACACGCGCTCGATAGAGCTGGCAAAAAGATTAAGAACACCAAGAATGCCCCACAAGTAGACCCCCACCTCCTCCATCTGTGGGAGGCTCGTCGGAGCCTCTCCAAACGATGGAAACGCCAGAGACTAAACCGCAAACTTCGCCTCCGTATCGCTGCAGTCACGGAGGAGGCTGCACAATATGCCACCCAGCTTGCTCAAACAAACTGGGCCAACTTTTGCAGCAGCCTGAAAGGAACGCTGGGCACAAAACGTACTTGGAACATCCTGAGGGCTCTTCTCGATCCCACTTCCACGAAAACCCACACGAACACTACTACCCATAAGCTCATTTACTTAGAGGAGCGAAAGGGCACGGATATTATGGCGCACACCAAAACTCTATATATTCCGCAGCCCTTACCTACAAGCCCGAACGCATCTCCCTTTAACGCCGCCTGCTCCGGACGAAAACCTGGATGCAGATGTCACACTCCCGGAGGTGAAACAGGCCCTCGCCTATATTACCCGGGACACGGCACCAGGGCCCGACCGGATAACGTACAAAGTCCTTCGAAATTTAGATGACATATCTCTGCAGGAGCTCACGGATCTCTTTAACGAGCACTGGCGAAAGGGCACCCTGCCTGGCGATTGGAAACACGCCCAGATTAGTCTTATTCCCAAACATGGCAAATCCTTACTGCTTCAGAATTTACGGCCTATCTCGCTAACGAGTTGTGTAGGTAAACTTTTTGAGCACGTGATAGTCCGGCGACTACAACCGCATTTAGAAGCTAAACGTTTCTTCCCCGACACTCAGTTTGGGTTTCGCCCCAATCTATCGGCGCAGGATGTCCTCCTGCATATTAAAGAGACTTTATTCTATCCCAAACGACGGACGGCACGCACGAGAGCTATCCTAGCATTAGACATACAAAAGCCTTTGACAACGTAGGACACGAACATATCCTCAGGACCCTTGCCACCACAGGATGCGGCCGTAGGATCTGGCAGTATGTCAAAGCTTTTTTGGAAAATCGAACCGCCGAGATTAGATTAGGTCCACTCACATCCACCGCTTTTGCACTCCCAAATAGGGGCACACCTCAGGGAGCAGTCATATCACCACTATTATTTAACGTAGCCATGGCCCCACTTGCCAGAGAGCTCACAGGTATACCTAAATTGCACCACGCGTTCTATGCTGATGATATGACCCTATGGGTGTCACAAGGCTCCATTGGGGAGGCCCAAGATGTCCTCCAAACAGCTATCAATGTCATCGAACAGCATATTAGCATAATGGGACTCTTCTGCTCACCAGAAAAGTCGGAATTGCTCACAATTAAACCCTACACGTCCGACCCAGGCATAGACCTGTTCGTACACGGTCAACCAGTACCTAAGGTTGATAAAATCAGGATCCTGGGTCTGCACATCCAATCTAACCTAGACGCAAGTTTTACACTGAACCTCCTCGATAAGCAAATAAAGCAAATCTCAGGACTGGTTCGCCGGATTACGTCACGCAACCACGGTCTCTCTGAAAAGGACACCATGCAAATGATTGAAGCTTTGGTGGTCAGTCGCCTTGCCTACCACCTCCCGTATCATCATCTCACTGAAAAACAACTGGATCAGGCTAATAGACTAATCAGGCGGGCGGTTAAGACCGCACTGAGGCTACCGGTGCGCACTAGCACTACCCGCCTTCTGCAAACTGGTCTCTATAATACCGTCCAAGAAATCATAGAGGCACAGAGAAGTAATCAACTCCTGCGCCTCTCCCGAACACCCACGGGGCGAAACCTACTCCGAACTCTGGGGTGCGAGCCAAGCGGCACGATCCCGAATGAAGAGCCGTGGTGCCCCATTCCTGTAAGACTCGCGGCTCACATGCACCTCAAACCGTTGCCACGAAACATGAATGTTCAACGCTACCCGGGCCGACGCAAGGCGCGGGCCGATTACTACGCCCGGCGTTATCAAAATCGCGAAGACGTCCTCTACGTCGACGCCGCGGTCGGTGCGCTCGAAGGAACGGCCACGGTTGCTGCCATGACGGAGGACGGACGCATTAAACTCTCGGCCTCGGTTAAAACAGCGCGCACCGACGTTGCTGAGGGGGTCGCATTAGCCCTAGCAGTGGCGCATGCGGCCGCGGATTCTACCATTACAGAAATCTGCACCGATTCCCAAAGTGCATATCGTTACTTCCTTCAAGGCATAGCGCCTAAGACAGTCACACATATTTTACAAAACATCCCTCCGCTTCCCCATCCGGTGACCATCACGTGGGTGCCTGGGACATGAGTGTGTCCCCGGGAACGAGCGCGTTAATGCGCAAGTCCGAGGTCTTTCCCTCCGGACTCCGGACGACCACTCACCCAAGCCCACGGAAAAACCAGGAGCGGGGATCTACACCTACCACCAGATTACCACGTATTACAGGAAAGGTAGACGAGAATTACCTGCCCCTCACCATTCCCTTACCCCCCATCAGTGTTCAATCTGGCGCCAGATCCAGACCAATGCCCTTATTTCCCCATATCTGGCACATTTATTTTACCCTGGTCTCAATAATCCACAGTGTACCAGCTGCCAAGCGCCCCGGGCAGATCTTTTCCACTGTTTGTGGAGCTGCCCCAAGCCCATGGCGGTACAACCTATTCCCAACCCTTCCTTTTCCACGTGGGAGGCCGCTCTTCGGGCCACTTGCTCGGATGACCAGCTCTGGCTGGTGGACCGGGCCTGCCTAGAGATGTCGGCCAGGGGGCTCCCGGACATATAGGGGCCCAACCACATTTAAATAGATGAAATAATGTTTTTATCCATCCATCCACGCACCACGATGGCAATAAATACGCAACATTAACGAAAGACTGCGCGTTTCTAACGCGTTTGTGCTAGCGCGTTACGGCCCGTGTAAGAAGCTGGTGTAAGACGCTGTGGCCTCTCCGCCTTACCCCCGTATTCATAAACGCTCCTCGACTTGGAACTTGACTTGCCACCGCCTTGGGCAGCGCGTTCGAAACGCGTTGAAGGCGGTATATGGTATGAAGAACTTTATTTGGGTCCTGAGGAATCAGTCTGGGACTGATGCGGGCCGCTCCCACGTCGGGACAGAGAGGCCGAGCCCCTCTGCCGCCACACGGGCCCTCTGGACAGCCCCGAGTTGGTCCGCCAGCACTTCACTGTGCAGCATGCGCTGCCACCACCGTTCACCTTGAGAACCATCACCGGCCAACGCCGAGCAGCGCCAGAGCATGTGTTCTAAATTGACCAAACCCCCACACTTACAGCAATAAACTGAAACCCCACAGTCCGGATTAATTTTATTCATGACTACCGGGTTAGGGTACGTCCGTGTCTGCAAAAGCCTCAATGTAACCGCCTGTGGCCTATTTAATTTAGAATGTGGCAGGCGGTGGCAAGTCAAGTTCAAGTCGAGGAGCGTTTATGAATACGGGTGTTATACTCTCTCAGCAATCATGTGATGGCGTCGGCAAACGCGGTGCAGGTTCCGGCATGTGTAAACGGCTGCGTAAGACGCTGTGGCCTCTCCCCCTTACTAGAGTGTACTGCACGTTTCTAACGCGTTTGTGCTAGCGTCCCCTTAAGCGGGAGATGGTGCAATTATAATGAAGGGCGCTGTTATAAAATAGGAATGACGTCACATATGGCGCGTGTCATTGGTGGAAGTCAATCGTTCGATTTAGTGCGGCGAGACTGGGCGAATTACACGGAAGGTTCACGGTTTACCGATGATTCCCTGCGGAGCTTCGCCCACTCATCATAATTCACCCCGTGGGTATGCGGTGTTTTTTATTGCGATAGCAATTTTATGGACACTCAAAAGCAGATTTCTGCCGTCGGCGTCGCCGTCGCCGTCGCCGTCGCCGTGAGGTTCCGTATGACGTCAGTGGAGATGAAATCGTCGCCGCGCGCCGAACGCTGTATGTGCGAGTGAAAGGGCGCGAGGGGCGCGCGCTTTCACGGGGAGTGAACGCACGGCGGAGAACAAACGCGCGTTCTGAGCCGTGCTCGCTTAAGTGCTGCTGAAGAAGTAGGCGTCTCTTTCCTACTTTACAATCACCATATATGTAGAGCAAACGCGCCTTCTTCCGACGCGCGAGAGGCCGTGAGGGAGGGGGGGGGGGGGAAGGGAGGCGACGTTTAGCTGCGGCACTAAAGCTTATTTATATCAGAGGCTCCGGCAACAGTCACCAACGCCGCACGCATTTTGAGCGAACGCGGGCAAAACGCCGACGGCGTCGACAACAGTTCTGCGTGTTGCCGGTGCTGCTGCATGTCCAAGTTTATACAGCTGATAAAGCTAATATCATTACTCCGTATAGCTCTCTACAATTTTGCTATCGCCATTGATGCTTCGCCTTTCAGGTGAAACTGCGAGATTTTTTTTATTTTGCGGCAGTCGTGGTCCAGACATTTCTGTCCCTGACTGTAAAGTCGGAAGCAATATTACCGGGAACATGGAATTCGTCTTCAAGCAGCGACTACTTAGGTAACATGCCTTCCATTTGTAGTGTGGCGGCGATGGATGTCGACTTGCGCTGAACCGATGAAACGTATGTACACCTTTCCTCTGCCTCCGCCAAACAGATATACTTTATCGCCCTTCTCCGTCAATTCTCGACTATTGCGTTGCATATTCTTTTAGCCGCTCTCCTTGGCAGCCTTGAAGTAAACCGAAATGCCTCGACCTCTGCGCTTGGGATCGATGGCATTACGCATTATTAAATCACACTCAATTGTGGCAATGGCTTGCTGAAGCAGCCAGCCTCGAATATAATCTTAGAGGTCAACATTCAACTCGTAGCACTCAGTCATCAAGCATCCAGCCTTAGCCTCAATAGGGAAAACACTTCCCTTGGAGTAGTTGGAAAAGATTTCCTTTTGAACGCCAAATATAGGACTATAGTTGGTTTTGCATGATTCAAAGTGCACCACTTGTTATTCCTCCTCATCCGTATCTGTAGGACGGTTTGTCCTGTGCCGTACATTAGTCAGCTGAATCTGCTGATCTCATCACTCCATCCAATTATTTTTTGCCCTCGACTGAGTTGTTATTCAGCATCAAGAGGCGCAAGGACGGGTACTGCGGAAGTGGCGGTGGGAGAGGGGGGCGTGCTGCGGCCCGGGGCTCCCAGAAGTCAAGAGACCTAGCGTCACCCGCCACTTCTCAAGAACTGACAATCGATGTTAAACGAGCGGAAGGTAGCCACGGAAGTTTCAAAGAAAATATAACTTGGTCATGTCTAACGGTATTTAAAATGTTAGATAACAGGAGCGCGGCCTAAATTTGTAGGGATCCTTGGTCTCAAATAATAAGTGACGATAAACATTGAACATTTTAGCTTTTGCAGCGTGCTACAGACTTGTGGGAATTGTTATATAGGATGAAACCTTCAAGAAAAGTTTGATTAGGTACTCACTACAGTGAGGGGGCCCGTCATAATAGTCTATGCATTATTATGACGGGTTCCTTCACAGTAGAGTTGCAAAAGTGAGGAGGCCCCTTTTAATTCCATCGCATGTTATGTGCACAAGGTTTCGCTACTCAGTGGTTTGCGCGTCTCACTGGGGCGCACAGTAACAACGTGTCATTATTGATTGGTCTGCGGCGGCTAAGGAGGCCTCTACCGAAGCCTCTGGGCTACGCGACGGGTGGCTTCACTCCCCTTTGCAGGACCCTTCCGCGTCAGGCGTGGTGGTGAAGCATTGACAAAGAACAAGTACTGCAGAAGTCAAACGAGGCAATTCATAATGCAGCAATGTTTAAAAATATGTATATTTGTGGAAGACGCGATTCGAACGCAGTGTGCCACAATCATGAGGCCAACGCTTTTGCGCGGCGCCTTTAAACCAGACGGAAAGGACTGATACTACAAAGGTTCTGGATCGGCTGCTGTTACGCTGTCACTGTAGTCTTATGGTTATAGGGAAGGACCCCTTCACTATAGTCAGTTCCTTTTCATTTATATACTTTGGTGATAGTCCACTCAAGTTCCGGCTGTTGGTGCACTAGAAAGGCACGCTGAAGCCGTACAGGTTATATAACATTTCAGATTGCAGGCTAAAGTGTTGTACAACTCTCATTGACAAGTAAACTTTAAATAGGTATGTTGAATTGTAGTACATGCTCAACCGAGCGGCAATCAAAAAGCAAGATATTTTACAATGATTCGTATTACCTGTCAATATGCAGCATCCCAGTTATATAAAAAAAAGACAGGGCTTTCTTGTGCTTGTCTACACCTCTCGCAGGCTTCGATGACGCACCAGAAAGATCTAAAGCGAGCTGCCATTTTATACAGTGAGCAAAAGCGGAAGGTGCTTCAGCTCTTGTTTCCGAAGGAGGTTATCGAAAACAATAATGGGAGCCACGAAATCAAGTTGAAGGCGCTATTATCTCTACCTTGCCCGTAGGGGCGTTTTCTTTACACCTAGTTTTACTGACGCCTCTTATCTTTTATTGACAGCGCGTATGTTGCGCATTCGATGTGCAATCGTTGTCTGTCCATGACAGTTGCTTCATTGTCCCCTTCTTTGTTAATAAGTTGTATCAGTACCGGTTTTTCTATGTCATTGCTTGCGCAAGTTGGAAACGTCGTCATTCTATGACAGCTCCGACAACCTGCATGGTCCTGAATTCTGGTACATCTCACGTACTAAAAAAAGTTGGCAGCTCTTATGGCTCTTATTTCGTTTTGCTAAAACTAAAGCAAAATTGGCTCGTATGAAAAGTATTATTTATTTATTGATTTTGCATTGGTTTCGTTGGTTCTTTGATTTTTCTCATTGCCGGGAGGATGCTGTACTGAATGAAAATCAATAAATAAATAATACTTTTCATACGAGCCAATTTTGCTTTCGTTTTCCAAGAAGTGTATTTGTTCTGCATGGCGTCATGGCGCAGAAGGGGGTCACGTGGGAGCAGGACATCGCGGCGTTTTCAACTCCGGCTCGCTCGGTAATTTGCTATGTTGCCACTCATAGCGCATCCTGGTGTAATCGCACCAACACACCAGTGAGCTAGATCGAGTGCCAAAGTGTCGCAATGTCCTGCTCCCGTGTGACCACCTTCTGCGCCATGAAGTCACGACACATACGCTTCCTAGGAAACGAATTGGTTCGTAGAAAAACTGTTATAGTAAGTTATTTCGGATGACCTGACGCTTGGCAGAATTTCTTTCTTGGGTTTAATTTTGAAAGTCCGGGAATGTGATATAACGCAAAAAAAAAAAAAAAGATGAAAGGCCGGAAATGGCATGTCCGTTCTCCTTTAGGCAGCATTTTACATTGTGTTCAAGTAATGCCCAAACCATCGCGACAAATGCAACGCCGATCCCCAGACGCGTGTATTCAAAGTGTGCTGACTCTCTGATGAAGACAACCGTCCGAAGACAACTTTCGGGAGTCGACCTATCATGTCTTCAACGAAACAAAATTACCAGTCACACATGCGCTTTTCGCCCCAGAAGAAAGCCACAATGAACATATTTTGTTAGTTTATTTAACATGCACTAAACAGAAAAGGTATTGGAACTGTATAAGAAAAATTAAGTGAAAATGATTGCTAAAACGTAACAAAACAATGCATGCAGCCGGTTGGACTGCATTTTGTTAATGCTGCTCACATTAGGCATATAAAAAAAAGCTACATGACTTTACGACTCTTATGACTCTTATGCCATAAGAGCCATAAGAGCTGCCAACTTTTTTTAGTACGTGAGATGTACCAGAATTTAGAACCATGCAGGTTGTCGGAGCTGTCATAGAATGACGACGTTTCCAACTTGCGCAAGCAATGACATAGAAAAACCGGTACTGATATAACTTATTAACAAAGAAGGGGACAATGAAGCAACTGTCATGGACAGACAACGATTGCACATCGAATGCGCAACATACGCGCTGTCAATAAAAGATAAGAGGCGTCAGTAAAACTAGGTGTAAAGAAAACGCCCCTACGGGCAAGGTAGAGATAATAGCGCCTTCAACTTGATTTCGTGGCTCCCATTATTGTTTTCGATAACCTCCTTTGGAAACAAGAGCTGAAGCACCTTCCGCTTCGGTAGAGGCCTCCTTAGCGGCCGCAGACCAATCAATAATGACACGTTGTTACTGTGCGCCCCAGTGAGACGCGCAAACCACTGAGTAGCGAAACCTTGTGCACATAACATGCGATGGAATTAAAAGGGGCCTCCTCAATTTTGCAACTCTACTGTGAAGGAACCCGTCATAATAATGCATAGACTATTATGACGGGCCCCCTCACTGTAGTGAGTACCTAATCAAACTTTTCTTGAAGGTTTCATCCTATATAACAATTCCCACAAGTCTGTAGCACGCTGCAAAAGCTAAAATGTTCAATGTTTATCGTCACTTATTATTTGAGACCAAGTATCCCTACAAATTTAGGCCGCGCTCCTGTTATCTAACATTTTAAATACCGTTAGACATGACCAAGTTATATTTTCTTTGAAACTTCCGTGGCTACCTTCCGCTCGTTTAACATCGATTGTCAGTTCTTGAGAAGTGGCGGGTGACGCTAGGTCTCTTGACTTCTGGGAGCCCCGGGCCGCAGCACGCCCCCCTCTCCCACCGCCACTTCCGCAGTACCCGTCCTTGCGCCTCTTGATGCTGAATAACAACTCAGTCGAGGGCAAAAAATAATTGGATGGAGTGATGAGATCAGCAGATTCAGCTGACTAATGTACGGCACAGGACAAACCGTCCTACAGATACGGATGAGGAGGAATAACAAGTGGTGCACTTTGAATCATGCAAAACCAACTAGTCCTATATTTGGCGTTCAAAAGGAAATCTTTTCCAACTACTCCAAGGGAAGTGTTTTCCCTATTGAGGCTAAGGCTGGATGCTTGATGACTGAGTGCTACGAGTTGAATGTTGACCTCTAAGATTATATTCGCGGCTGGCTGCTTCAGCAAGCCATTGCCACAATTGAGTGTGATTTAATAATGCGTAATGCCATCGATCCCAAGCGCAGAGGTCGAGGCATTTCGGTTTACTTCAAGGCTGCCAAGGAGAGCGGCTAAAAGAATATGCAACGCAATAGTCGAGAATTGACGGAGAAGGGCGATAAAGTATATCTGTTTGGCGGAGGCAGAGGAAAGGTGTACATACGTTTCATCGGTTCAGCGCAAGTCGACATCCATCGCCGCCACACTACAAATGGAAGGCATGTTACCTAAGTAGTCGCTGCTTGAAGACGAATTCCATGTTCCCGGTAATATTGCTTCCGACTTTACAGTCAGGGACAGAAATGTCTGGACCACGACTGCCGCAAAATAAAAACAAAAATTCAGAGCCCTTCCACTGCTGTGAAGATGGACGCCAGCGAAGCTGTGACTATGGTAGGTCTGCTGTAGTGAATATTGCTATAGTGAATTTATATATTATCATTACTGACTACATTGAGCGTCTCCGGCGTCTTGTTTTCGCCCAGCGCGATGGCCCAAGTAGTGCGTTTGCTACGCCAAGTCCGCCAGCGATGCGCTCCGCGTCGCAGGCCCGATCTTCTGCCGAGGCATTGGCGCGACGCCGACGAAAGCTCTCCCGCTCTCGGCGGCTCATAGCCACATATTCAATACGGGTATGAGCCACACGTGATTTCTTTCTTACCTTTCTCTCTTTCTTTCTCTCGTTCTTTATCTCTATTATTTTTTCCTTCCTTCCTTTCTTCCTTCATTCTTTCTTATTGTGCCTGGCTCATACCCGCACGTCCCTAGCGCATACCCACACGTGATTTTCATATCGTTAATCGTGATGAAACTAACGAGCATGTGATGTTATTGATGTCACGACCTAACAGTCATTTTAGTCATGCATTCTTAGCCTTCCATGCCAATTTTGGTATATACCAAGTGAACGAGACGCCACAAAATTGTTGCCTACTTCCGGTATACACGGACGCGATCTCCTGGAACCTAGCCTATAACAGTTCCGCTGTAAAAAAAAATTAAGAAAAAAAAACGATTGGGCCAGGCTGAGGCACCCATTCGGCAACTGCCTTGGTGTGTGGCAATGCAACGGTTATAGTCCCTCCACCACACGAATGTGAATGTTTACCACCAGTAAATGAGGCTTTCTCGTTCAGCCCGTGCTCCACAAGTGTCTGTCCATGACTGTACTTAGGTTGCGAAAAGGCACAAAATGAATGCTCAAGCAGCACGAATACATCAACAGAATTCAGGAACCTTAATGGAAGAGAGAGAACACTTTAACTACAGCGTTGTATTTAATGAATCAATTAGACGCCGCTGAAATATCCAGCCCCGTAGCAAACAATACGCAACACTGAGTAATGCTCCCGTAATACTATCATGAACCTCGCACATGAAGTATTTTCATGAACATTGCTCAAAACTGTTCTAGGTTCCTCCTAACCACCATGAAAGCCTACGTGGTCTTGGCCCTGATCATCTGCGGACATGTTTGCCGTAAGTGACAAGATATGACGCGTGCTGCATGTTTGTTAGGCCCTTCTTCGCTCGAGTGGTCACCTTGATGAAGCAATGAGTGTCACATGGTGCTAGAAGGCGGGTAGAAGCAGTCATTTCCAGGTCTACAGGTTGTAGAAAGAGAAGGATTAAAGAGATAAATAATTGAATGGGGTAGAGCTAGACGCTTGGAGCACTTTTCAGCCTTTACGACTTGGTGCTGGCGACACGGAACACATGTATGCCGTAAGTTATTACACCGGTGTAACAACAACAACAACCTGAAATACTTTCACTGCTAATGCGACAACGCAGCAGCGGAGCAATGCAATCCCTGACGCGCGGACGCGTCGTCACGTGGTATTTTTAAAATTCGCGCCCTTTGATTCTTTGTCGAAGAAAAGGCCCCTCGAATACCTAGGTTGCTAGAAACACAGTTGTTTGTTGTATATCGACCCCCCCCCCCCCTCCCAGCTTTTGCACTTACACCTTATAGATTAGGTATGTTAATTAAAAGTTATATAACCAAACTTATTCACAAAGCTATTAGCGCACAACAACAAAACATATTTATTTCAGCATTAACCACGCCAATCAACATAGAGTGAGCACCGTTCGCGTAAGGACCTTCGTTATTATTACTTAAGCGTAATGACGACTAATTGAGACTAATAGGAATAGTGAGGCTAAATAAAATTAATTGTTTAATCATGGCAAAATTTATCCGGAATATCCGGTATGCAGAATAGCGCATACGAAATCTACTACTAATATTCCAACCATTTATCTTTTAAATTGCAACATTAGGCAATAAGTTCAATGGCATGAGTGCATTTGTGCGTTTTCTTTTTTTTTTTCTTTAGATCCCAGGGTTCAAGTAGAAGCTTCGTTCAAGCTCTGGTTGATCCAGTTGATGTCCTTAGACAGTAATCTACATTTGCCAACTACAGTGTCATTTTATGGCGATCTGTCCTCTGTATATTGCAGAAATCCAAGCCGCTGCATTGAGCAAGCCGGAAAAAACAGGGCACGCATTAGAGAAGCTTCTGGAAGAAGAGATCACCCAATCTGTCTCCGCGAATGAGCGAGGACACCTCGTCGAAGCTCTCAAGGCCCTGAATAACGGCGAAGAAACTGATGAGGGCTACTTCCTTCACCTAATTCCCATAGCAATCCGTGCAATTGTGCACGCAGTTCGCGCCGGTGCTCAAGCTGGTCGTGCAGCGGTAGCGGCGTCCGGTACTGCCGCTGGTTCCGCCGCTGGTTCCGCCGCTGGTTCCGCCGCTGGTTCTGCGGCTGGTTCTGCGGCTGGTGCTGCAGCCGGTTCTTCAGCCGGCACCGCTGCCGCCGCAGCTGCGGGAGGTGCGGCAGGGGGCATTGTAGGTGGCGCTGCCGTGGAGACAATCCGGAAGGGGTAGATACAGATAGCTTCGGCTACCCATGTGTCGTCGCAACGCAATAAATCAGCTGAATCGTGGTACACGAACGTGTGTTGGTCGGTTCCGCATCAAATTTGGCCTGTTTTGCTTCACATATTGAATCTGTTTTTCATGTTTTTAAATGCCTTTAAATAGTGTTCTTGCTTTTTGTTCTCGTGTTTTGTTGTACGCCTGTTTGGGCTGCATTATGTTTACAATGAAGTCAATAAAAAATATAAAGGCCTCAATTTTGTTTGCTTAATAATAATCCTAATAAGATGCTTTTTAAAAAGTAAGCTTTCGGAAATGTTTAAATGCACTTCGCGTCTCTGAAGGCCTTCTAATTCTCCACTTGCGGGTCGTGAATGCGTCGCCGATAGCAGGACAGCACGACAACGGCGATGGCACAGATGTACTTCGAACGTACGCATAACTGCTATCGCCAATAAATAGCATAATTGCTATTGTCCGCATAAAGGCAGCGCAAATCCAAGGCAGTGACTAGTGCGTGTCGGCTCAAAAGATAGTGATTATTCTGAAACGGGATGGTGGCGCCATCTATCACCGTTTTTTGCCTTAACCACTTATCTACAGATATAGTGCAGATGGCTATATGTATACACCCATTCGCGATGTGTATGTTGTCTCCAGCCGCGCGAGCGCCGGCGTAGAAGGCGACTCTAGCCCAAACCGCATGAGAGCGATTTTGTGCGCGACAGCGACGGCTTCGAGCGACGAAACGGGTCGGTTCTGGAAATCTAGAATTCGTCGCCCGTAAGTGCTATGAGCGACTAGCCAATAGCGCGAAGCCGGAACTGGATTTACATCAGTCAATTGTACTACCGATTGTCGCACGTAACGAGCAAACGACTAGATTTTGATACGTGCAAGGATAATAACGTAGTACACGACCTTTATATATATTTGTGCTGCTCTTTACACTAAAACGCATCAATTTAAATTAATAAAGCACGCGTCACGCCAGTTTCGGCGAGTATTTGCTGCCCTCATACCGGCAACACCGGGGAGACGTCGCTCAACGTCGCCGCTCGCATGCGGTACGACTTGTAGGCGACGAGCGAACGCGACAGCCATCTCCATCGCGTCGCTTGTCGCTGTCGCGCGCAAGATCGCGTGCAAGCGGTTTATACTTCTCCCGTAGCCGCCATAGGGAGAAAGGGCGGCGGGAGAAGGGGCTATCTTTCCCGAGCGCTCCACAGCAGCTCGTAAACCACAGCAGTCGTAAACCTGACTAGGGTGTGCGAATATCAATTTTTCGGTTCTGAGCAAAGTGGAAGCGAATATCAATTAGCGTCGGATAATTTCGAAGCGAATTGTCGTGGTATTTGCATAAAAACCTGACATCAGAGCCAGATGCTGAATAATTGCAGAAAAAGGAAACAGGTTCATCTCTGCAGTTAAGTTTATTTTTAAAGTGCCGTTATTCAAGTATTTTCATGCAGAAATGGAAGTTAAACATTTCTTACAACTCCAGCAGCATAGAAAACCTTTATAGGCTCTTGGTCACTGTTGTGCTTCAGACTGCTTAAAATATTGTACTACCACCACCGCGGAAAGATTGTGGTCACTCAATGAGCGATTCTCGTGGTCTGGGTCCTCTATGAAGCGTATCGCTTCATTGTTCTTATACATGGCTAGGGGAAAGTGCTCCTGATAGCCTCGAATTAGGTCATTATATTTAAAAGATATGTGTGCACGAAAATGTCACTGCCTTCAAATTTGCCATTTACACAACTGTCCCCAACGCACTAATAAGAAAGTTAATGAACTTTTATTAGTCGTCTGAAGCTCACGTTATTAGCGGCAAATTATGTCCGCCTCGCCTAGGAATTCGTCTTCAATAACGCCACGTTCACTGCGCTAATTAATTTTTATAAAACATCTGTACTGTTTAAAAAACGTTCACCCACGTTTAGGAAACTCCGTAACGCGAAATTTTTGCGCAGCTCTTTATACTTGTTTTCATTTCGCGATGGCGCGGACAATCTGTCTCGTGCGGCATGTTGCAAATGGAGCGAAGAGTGGCGTGACTGCCTCGCCAATCGATCGCGCCCATGCGTCACCCACGCGTGGGTGACGCATGGGCGCGATTCACAGCAGCCGCCGCCCACAGACCTACGCTCATGCAGCGCTTTGTTTCCACATATGGTATCGGTGGCGTCATCAGTGAACAGACGACGCGCACTACTCTGGCGCCTTCTCGCACCCATCATCGCCGCAGACCCGGTCTTGCACGGCACTGCGCGTTTCTTCTCACGGTTTCGCCATACCCTCTTGCTCTGCTTTCCGCCTCATGGTTTCACTGAACACACCTCCTCCGCATTCTCCCTCGCTATCTATCGCCGTCTTTCACCCCCCACTGCGCTCAGTGTTTGCTCTTTCGTCATTCGCTGTGATCATTCGCTCGGCTTCGAGGGACGCCGACAACCCCGACGCTCGCCGCAGGAACGGGCGCCTAAGAACTGCGCTCTAAAAACACCCTGTATAGTTGGCTGCTAGTGGTAGCGTTGTTTTGCATAGGAGTCTGAGCGCAGTTCGAAGCCTCATGGAGTAACTATAAGCTTGCCTCGTATAAGCCCCGCAGCCAGTAAAACATTCGTAAAAAAAATTCACCGACGATTACGAGACTCCATAATGCGAATTTTGAGTGCAGCTGTTTAGATTTTTGAAGTCGTTATATATTGTGGCAAATAATTTGATTCTAAACAACAGGGTGCTCTCGGCGGCGGCGCTGAGCCTCTGCTCGGGCAGCTCGTTTAGCAGCAGCGGCAGACGAAGCATTTCCACCACATGCGTCGCTCATTGTGCCGAAATAAAGCGTGAACACGGGTGGTTCGCGGAGCGCATTCTCTAGCGGCAATGGAGCCACAGGCGAAGTGGCGCCTGCACAGTGGGTGCGAAGTCCACTCCAGCGCTTTGTTTCCGCGCTGGCCGCATGCCATGGTCGCCGCCGGCCATGAAGGGAAAAAAAAAAAAAAAACTAGGAGGGAGCCTCACGTGACAATTTTGAAGCCTAGTCATAAAAAATTTAGAGGAATGGGATGATGGGAAATAGGCCCTCATGAGAAAGGCAAGCGGTAGATTTAGTCGGCTCGCTTTGGTTGCGTCTGCTTCGGGGGTTTCGGAATATGCGCTCATAGTAGGCGTGGCAAACGCACGCCGAGGTTGAGTGAAGGAATTCAAGTGTGTCAAGCAGTCGAGTCTGCGTTATGTCAGTCAGGTAAGGCACCGAACCACCACGCGGCTCAATGCTTAAGCAGCAGACAGGCGCCAAGGCTGTAGCGAACGAAGGCGTCGGGTACTTAACCGGCATTGTGCCCAACAACCCGCGAGCGCCACCTCAAGGACGACTGGTCGCATTTCGTTAGGGGCGGTTTCAGGGAAATGAGGAAACCGTTCGTCCTGCAAACGTGTGAAGACAACCAAGCCGCCCTTCTGACGGCGATTCGTCGCATTTGGGGGCATTTTCTGGGAAACATTTATGTTTTTCGCCCCCGAAAACAGGTGCAGGCGATCAAGCGAGTGTCCAGGGTCCGCAGCGACTGCTTTCCCGTGTGAAAAAAAAAAAAAAAAAATGTCCTATTTTGTGCCCAACGACGGACTGGCGAGCCGGGGACTCCAACCATATTTAAGGCCGTATCAGCCCATTGCTAAGGCAGACGGTTCCCAGTCGACACTGTCGTTCTGATTAATGCCTTCTGCCTTTCAACAGACCTGCACGAACTCAATAGGCGAATCTCAAGAGCGTAACGAGGTCGCACCCTACAATCTTACAAAACAGTGCACATGAATTTCAATCAAGTGAAGCATTTTTGTCGTCGTCGTCGTCGTCGGCGGCGGCGGCGGCGGCTGCTGCTGCTGCTGATAATAATAATAATAGAGAGTTTTAGAATAGGGGCTCCAAAAGTTTGGGGCCCCAAAGAGCTTTGCGGGTGTTAGCGTTGGGGCATGCAAGAGTGATGAGTTTTAGAATAGGGCTTTGCGTTTGCGAATAGCGTGTTGTGCTTGCAGCGCCACTACGGTGTCAAAGAAAAACTATTCTAAATATTAAAATAAACTATACCATTTTATGATAGGAAGAGTAATTTGGCTTTCGTGGTTTTGCGTTTAATTGCAGTTAAGATGTTATTCTGTTAGCAGCAAGCGATTTATTGCGCCTAATTTTGAGTAACCAACTTGACGTGCCTTCACCAGCCAAGCTAATCCACGTTAGGCCTACGAGCCATGGAATCGACAATCGAATTCAGAATCAGCTGCGTCTAATGAACCAATCTTCATTACACACGTTAGTTGAGAGAAAGCGATAACCGCAGACACTTCTCCTAGCTTAGGAACTTCACGCGTTACCACGAATCAAGCCGACTTTGGTACTCGGAGAGCCCCCGCTTCGATGGGTGCCGCCATGTTTGTTGACGCAAAACTTTTGGGGCTGCTTTTGGGGCTCCCGCTAAATCGGCGAAATAGCGTGCCCAACGCAAAACCCAAACGCAGTTAGCGTCTCGCGCATGCGCAGTGGTGTCGACGCTATTTCTTTGGGGCCCCTATTATAAAACTCTCTAATAATAATAATAATAATAATAATAATAATAATAATAATAATAATAATAATAATAATAATAATAATAATAATAATAATTTGATGTGCTCTGAGGCTTGCCATGATCCTTGCTAGAGTGTCGAGGTCGAGGGCCTTCATTTATAGGAAGAAATGAAAAATCTGAAATATTATCGATGAGCTGCCCTCAAAGAACTTCGCGAATAAACCGTGACGAAAGCTATGCAGAAAACAATGAGCTGGTTTAAAGCGACATTAAGAAAATACTTTTAGAAAATTGCTTTAAAAAGTGATACTGTAAGCATGCAGCTATTTTATTGCGATACTAAGAAACGACTTTAAAACTGGCTAACTTTCCGAAGCTACGAAGGAAAGAAAAATGAAACCCTGAACCGAAGGTGAAACTACGACAACGACATTGTTCTCGAAAGCCCAGGTAAGCTTTCCCACGGTTCAAACGTATACAACAGGCACTGCGCGATCACCAGATTCGCGTATATCGCGCGTATAACCGCATCGTGCTGTTCCTCTTGACGAGCAAGATGAAAACGACACCAGTGAGCGTCACCGCGAGCAGAACGGCCACGTCCAAACATGTCGGGATGGCGTCTACTCCGCGGTCGTGGTTCGTCCTCCAGAGTCGAGCACGACGGGTCCTGTCGTTCTGCGCGAGACAGGCGGCGTGGGAATCCCGTCGCGACGCGAGGGCAGCGCACAGCATCGTTCGCCTGCAGGCCTTGCCACACGGCCCAGCGTCCTTGAGGGACGAGCTGAGACCGATGTACCTCGACAGCAGCTCCGGCGAACGGGCGATTCCTTTGGCTAGATCGATCATCGAGGCCGTGCTCAGGTCGGGTACGCCCAGATCGTTTCTCGCCGAGTACAGGAGTTCCCACTGAGGCTCCTCCTGGACGCACGGCAGAGAGAGAGAGACAGACCTGCAGCGATTCTTATTTGCGTAACTCGGTTACTGCCTACAGCCTTAACTCCCCATGAGTACGCAGATAATACGCAATGCCTGTATGCGCTCTCTGCGTTACACGAGGATCTCAGCATTCGGCGTTGCTGCTGGCTCGGCAAACATACCGTACTTTGAAACTGTATCATGATACACATGCAAGATACTGAGGCGATAAGTATTTGAGACACAGATACAAGGGGGAATACTCGGCATATGTACATTAAGATACTTACGATACACAAGTTAATTCTTCATTACTACATTGTAAAGGCCTTTGTAAGTCTAAGGTACACCCGGTACGGTGGCTTAGCGGCTGTGGTGTTGTGCACGAGGTCGCGGCGGCCGCATTTCAATGAGGGTGAAATGCAAAAACTCCCGTGCCCCGTTCATTGAGGGCACGTTAATGATCCCTTGGTGGTCAAAATTGATCCGGAGTCCCCCTTTACGGCGTGCCTCATAATCAAATCGTAGTTTTGGCACGTAAAACCCCAGAATTCATTCATTCAAGTTTACAGGTATTTACTTGCGAATTATCTCCAGCTAGCGGACATACTAACCTTCCTTTCAAATTTTATCTGTTAAAGGGGCCCTGAACCACTTTTTATTGAAGTCGAGAAATGCATTCGAAGTTAAATTAAACTATTACACAAATACTTTGCCGCAAGAAAAAAGTACTTCAATGCGTTCAGCAGAAGTGGAGTTATTGGTATCGAACATACAGTTCGCGGTGCTTCCGCTCCTTCTTGCATTGCGAAGGCTACCGCTGAGCGGGGCGTGCTTACAACGCTCCGCCTGCTGAACGTCACCGTGGCGCGCAGTTTAAATTTAATTTTGGATGTTAACATAGAAGCCACTACTTCCAATTTTGGCGTCTATACGACGCGCCAAACGCGGTTGTCCTCAGCGAGCCGCAATGCGCTAAGCCAGTGGACTCATCGCGGCACCTCGCGGCGGCCGCGGTATCTACGCTACGTAGCAGGCTGCAGCTACATGCAGCTGTAGTGCGCATGCGCAGCGTTGGATCCGTTCACGACAGGGCGTGCTCGCGCTCATATGCTCCAGTGTGGCCCTGCTACGTGGTGCGGACTGGCTTTGTACTGCACCTGCTTGACCACACCCAACTATAGCAGCCAAACCCAACTTGCGCATTTTGAAGCGCTATCAATAGCCCAATAGAAAGCGAAGCCTACAAAGGCGTCTAACGGGTCCAACCAGGAGCGGCCAGGAGTGAGCACGCGATGGCAAGCATGCGTGTAGTGTGACCTTGAGTTTCGCGTGGTTCGAGGCTAGTTGAGTGTTCAAAATTAGTCGGAATTAGCGAGACCCGACGACTACGACACCGATAAGCACGGTGGCTAAAGTGTAATTCCTACGCGGGCGGCCGAGCGTGAGCAGACAGTAGTCTGTTTGGAAGTGCGTAATTATTGCCGAAATTCGAAACCATATTTTCACTTACTTCAGCCTAATATTTAAACTGCGTCTATACATACTTATACACAGTAACAGTAGGAAGATGCGTACTGATCCAAACACCCTTCTTGATAAATGTCCGCTACTGGCCAATAGCAGCCGCGTATGGGAATCTATATTATTACGAAATAAAGCACACAGAAGAGAGTGAGGATCATGGCTTCTGTTGAAAAGAAAGCGTTTGAGAAAAAGGTGACTTCACGCGCTGCTTGCGAGCTCCACGCGCCGCACACGACTGCAAAATTTGGCTGAGATGTTCACAGCAGCGTATGCTATCCACGGACTGTGTTTTTTCACCAAGCGCGAGGTGTGTTTCAGGGTCCCTTTCACACGTGCAAAGTTTTTCGTTGTTCTAACCAATATATCGCAATTTCACAAGTCTACGGGGCCGGCTTGATGTGCACCAGATCAGCACAATTACGTTGCGGAATCAGTTATTTTTTCATACCGCTTTTATCATCGGCACAGTGCACTGAATTGTAGTCCGTTCATAGAGCGGGCCAGTGTCTTACACTGCTCTTTGTTCGTTTGCATAGTTTCGTAATTGTCTAACATTAAGCTTCAGTGCTCAATCTGCATACTGCGTACCTAATAGGTTGCAATTGTTTTATGGACATAATTTTTTATACAACACGTAACTCCATGATGTTGTTTGTTTCTGGGCGTGAGTAAACGGCAGTAAATGTAGATTTGGTCATAAATTTATAAAGACTATAAAGACTTAGACAAACCAGGAAATGGAACGAACTAGCTTGGTGACACTTGTCACTAGACAGTTTCAAAGGAGATGCGCACATCGTCGTCGTCGTCGTCATCAGCATCATCACGACAACGGCATAGTGAGTTTGCATCAATGTTCATAGTGCGTGTAAATTTAGGTGAAGGTTGAAGTTAAAGATGGAGCATGTGCACACCGCTGATGATTGTCTTGCATAATGCGCATGTTAATTTCACTTTGTACACTTTAAGCAAAAAAAAAAAGAAAAAAAAAAGAAACAAAAAAGAAAACGGTAGATGTTTTACATACGATAGCATACTAACAATCATTAGCAGCGCTCAACTTCTCGGTATAAGTTTCAAAAAAAGCTCGGCGATCGCCCGCATTTGTCAACTTACTCATCTTTCACATTCTCATGAAATGGTGTCAAAAATATGCAAGGACCATTCGCAACATTAAAAAAAAAAAAGAGCATTCACTTAAAGTGCAGAAAATGTGCAAATGTGCAATGAAACTAACTAGAAAATATTACGTTAGCGGACGCGTCGACAGTGCCAGATGAAATCGTGTTAAACCTAACATTTTAGAGGAGGAAACAGTATATTGAATATCTCGATTCAGAGGAAGTCAGCTATAGAACTATACTGAACGCCAAATAATGAAATCAAAAGAGATAAGTTTTATGATATTTCAAAGCACTGAGCACTACTGTTCGAACGCATAAGCCCATTGTGAAACCCTTAAACAGGGGACTTTGAGGTACTAGAAATAAATAAATACGTATAAGTGTCTATGACTCTCTGAAAATGGTGCTATATAATTATAACGCTATTTACCGTTGACGACTACTGGTCCGTAGCGTTTGGAAATAGCGCAGAAATTATCGATAATGTTCTGTTATAATGTGAATGTAACCATACAGAGGTAAATAAAGATGTAGTTACTCTGTCGAATATATTGAGTTTTAAACATGATGGGAGAAAAGTAAGTGAACACGTGGGGGACAATAGTAAAAGACGGCTAGAATCGTAAAGTTGGCACACAGCCATTAGAACCAAAGCATGCTCCGCATTCCCTTGAACTCCTTCGCACCGTGCTTTTTAATTGTTACAACAGCCGTTTTGTTCTGACCCATGTTGTGAAGGTGATTCTCAATGATGAACTGCTGACAAAATTTTGTGCAGCTGCCGTGGTTGAATCTGCCAAATAGTGTCTCTTAGGTCACATGACTTCAAACAGCACGTCGGCGTGGTGAGAGATGGAGACCGGGCGACCGCGGCGAGCAGAATAGGTTCAATAAGACAAAGCTCTCATTTTTAGCGCTTGCTTATTGCGTCTTCGAATTCTATTACGAAGCTTCTGTGCATGCATTTAGCGGTTACGAGGCCACCACTCGTAAATGCGCAATCAAGTTACTCAAAATATGCAGCGATGCGCATTAATCCAGATATGTTTCTGCCCTGTGTAAAATGCCTTTTGTAAAACTGTTAGCTGGAACAGCAGTGCATTCCACGACACGAGCTCAGATGTATTTCTCACGCTGGCCATAAGCACAAAATTTCTTGCGAAATGGTAAACTCTGAGCACCAGCTGGACTTCCATTATGCCGTTGGAAATTGCACTTCATGACTATAAATAAAAACTTAATTAGTAAAATGTTATTCATTATTAATACTAGTTCCGCACAGCATTCAATTTCCTTAATCATGTTTGGTTATTAGAAATATGAGTTACTATAAAAGTGTCTCAGAAGAAGCATGAATAAGTGCCGTCAGTGACTCTGAGTGTCATTGTGGTTTTTGCCGTAAGTGTATCTTGTATTAAGATACACACGATACTTCGTTTGATGTATCGAAAATACAGATACTGATAAACGTTTTGCCGAATGTATCATGCCACAGATACAAGATACTCAAATAGTATCTTAGGATAGTTAAAGAAACTATGAGCTGTGACGTCGCTGACACTATTTCTTCAAAATGTTACGGACTACCTGTCGCGGAATTAACATGTGGTTACCTTTGTAAAAAAAAATAATAATAATTTTCCTTTGTATATCCACCCCTTATGTAACACCCCCAGAGGGGTCCTCAAGGTAATATAATGAAACCTATAGAATTTTTCGTGCCAAAACCACGATCTGATTATGAGGCATGCCGTAGTGGGGGACTCCAGAATAATTTGGACCACCTGGGTTCTTTAACGTGCACCTAAACACGGGTGTTTTCGCATTTCGCCCCCATCGAAATGTGGCCGCCGTGGCCGGGATTTGATCCCGCGACCTCGTGCTTAGCAGCCCAACACCATAGTCGCAAAGCAACCACGGCGGGTATCATAAGATACATGTATCTTACATAATGCCAGCCCTGTTTTTGTGGGCTGCGGGCGGGACCTGAGACGTGGTAAGGGAGAGCTGTGACGTCGCCTTTGCTGGCGACGAGAGAGGATGGTTGAAAAATAAGGGCACGCGGGCGTATTTTGATGATTCAGCAGCGTTATACTTTGGAGGCACAGTCTTCACCACTTGTCCTATGTGCCGAGTCTGTCTGTCTGGAATGACGAAATTTGGCGAGGGGCCCTTTACAGTCTTCGCTATATTATGTATGGTATTAGGTAAAACAAGAAGTGGTTACCTGGTGGAAGGCATCCAAGTTGGCCTTTTCCAAGTCCAGGTAATAGACATTGTAGTCAAGGAGCTCGCCAGTGGCGCGGTGGTAGGTGTAGAGTCGTACGCAGGGGTTAGTAGGCACCGACTCGGTACGATAGATCGGGTGGCCGCTGCCCCACGGGGTCACAGACCCGGCCAGTTGGACTGAGCTCACCGGAGTGCCTGCGTACGACTATAACATGGCATGTCACTGCGCACTGATAGAATTGTAGCTTTATATATATATATAAAAAAAGAAATGAAAGCAACAATCCAAATGAAAACCCTATTATATATGGTTTACATATGCGCTCATGCGCATTAAAAATGCAAGAAATGTAAGAGTCATATGTTTGAAACAACTTTCCAAACCTGCAACAGTTATCGCAACTCAACGCGTTTAATTAGAGCACTTAAAATGCACGAAGCTAATGGTCTACATCGATGCATTATGGATACATCGTTCAGAACTTCACCAGCGCAGAATTTGCGCAACACTTTGGAGCAAGCACAGCGATGATTTCATACAAACTGTAAATATAATACTTAGTACTTGTCCGCTAAGGTGCTTTGTCAGATGCAGCTGATGCAGCTTAAAGAATGAGATATCTGTTTTCGGTATGGAATTGGAGCACTAAAATATGGTGGTTAAATTTTTTGTCGAAATTTACCGGTTTCCCACAAGTTTTGCAAAGAGCTTCAGTTATAAATATGTGCTCCCAACAGTAAGTAGGACTTAACTATTGTTTCTTTAAATTCGACATATTTCATCCAGATTACTGGAGCAGTTGCCCAATGAGAGCTTTTCTGTACTTTAATGGCGAAATTGGAGTTGGCCCTATGTTATGTTTTTCTCCTAACTACATTGTCACGCATACGCTGCTTTGCTTTATGCAGTATATCATTTTCGTTGGGTTATCACCGTTATTCAGTTATTGTTCTGTGCAAGACGCGTCTACTATATCCAAAATTTATCAAATGTCTCCGGTTCTAAAGCGAAAGAATCTCCTTTAATCATATTACACACGTGACACAAATAGTGTTGTACATTCTCAAGATTTACGCGAGTACCAGCGATTACTCTGGAATGTTTGGTGATCCATGTATAAATATTGGATATTTGATACGTCAGTTAGATTCAACGACCGACAACGGTGCTTGCCGCTATCATTGTGATTTGAGTGTTGCTCGTTTTTATAGGCACAAGTTTGTCCGATAGATTATTAACTCTTACTGTTGGCACTGTTTGGTTCTTCACCGTCATTACAAGCTGAGAATATCAGTACGGACGCGTTGGCGTAAGCGGCGCGAACGCGCAATCAGCGCCCCGCGGCATTCACCATTTCTATCCGACAAGAGGACGAAGCCGTTGCTGTGCTGGTGGCCGAAAAACTGTCCGGCCACGACGTCCTTGTACTGAGCGATCAGATCCTGGTACTTGTCGTTAATGTCATCGAATAACACCATGCGTGCGGTTTCGCTCGCAATAGAGCGGGCAAGGAAGCCAGGCCCAATGTGTCCTGATATGAACACCTGCAAGAGGAATGCAGAAAACCATAATGAGGATACGTTGCATTGCAGTTAAACCAGTTCACGCGAAGGTCACAAGGCTTCATCACGATGTCGGCGTACATCTGTGACGACAACTCGCAGCCCTCACGGGTCCTTCAACAACTCGACCTTCAAGGTAGCATCTCTAAACTCAACAAAATCATCATTGGCTTGCAACACCCACCTTTTGTTCTAGACGCCTTGCGTCGTGCAACTGGTCTCGAAGCCAAGTCATCTGGGGGTCATTGGGACCAGGGCGGTGCCCCTTGTTGACGCTGTACCAGAGAGCCGAGTTGAGGCACACTAGCCGAATGTGCTTCGAGAGCGACCGGCTATAGTAGCCACCTGCGCGAAAAAAAGTGCACATTAACTGGAGGAGATAATCCTGCGTCGAAAAACACTTGCAGAATTAGACAAAAAAAAAATCACCGACGATTAAGATACTCCCTAATGCGAAATTTGAGCCCAGCTCTATACGTGTTTTTATTCTGTTGCGGCACGTTGCAAACGGAGCGGAGTGGCGCGACTGCCTCGCTAATCTGGAGATCGCGAGAGCCAGCACTTGGGTGACGCTCGGCGCGTTCACAGCAGCCGCCGCCGACATACCTCCCAGACAACGCGCGCTACCCTGGCGCCATCTCGTAGCCATCGTCGCCGGACTACGCTTTTCATCTCACGCTTTCGCCATACCCTCCTGCGCTTTCCGCCTCATGATATATATATATATATATATATATATATATATATATATATATATATATACGGGGGATTCACGCTTACCCGAATGATCCCCCAGTGCTTCGCCCACTCATCATTATTCACTTCGTGGATATGCGGTGCTTTTTTGCATTATATGAAGATTTCGGACTTAGAACAATTGAAAAAGAACCATGGAAGTCCTCAGAGTGCCTTAACTAACTTACTCTAATAGCTCTTCCACGAACCAGTTTCTGTTTAATTTCCCAGCAGGTGTATCTGTCGGGAAGTCGTGACGCAGAAGAAGGTGACCACGCGGGAGCAGGAAATCACGACGTTTTGACACTCACTCGATGGTCTTATGCTGCTACATCGGGCCACGCAACCAGTGACAACATATCAGACTACTGAGGTGTTAATTTAATATTGCAAATTAATTAAAAGCGCTCTGGGGCTTGCCGCTATTATTTCTAGTTTCAAGGTCCAAGACCGTCACTTAACGCAAAAAAAAAGAGAAGTCGAAAATGTCACATCAGTACTGCTTTAAGAGCCGTTAGAAATTTTGGAAAGGGTCTCTGCCGGCTGCCGCGGTGTCCATCCGAACACACACAAAATGGCCGCGCGACTGGCCGCTCGAGGCACTTAGCGGGTATTCGCGGGCTTCTTTCAAGCTCGGAAAAACACTTTCAGCGGCCGTGACACTTTTATGTAGCCCGTATTGAGTAATAGAAAGCTGTATCTGGAGTTCTTCACGTTGCTCTACAATTTTCTCATTGATACTTTTCATCTACTTGTAATATTTGAGAAGTTGATTAAAATTAAGACTATAATTACGCAATTAGGCGGAATGCAAAAAATAATATGAGTATCTCCAAGTGATGGCAAACATCATTACCTTGGTTCTGCTAAGCTACGTGGCATTTGCATATTTTAAAGTCTTGGTGCATGATAGTTGGAACACCCTGTATATGCTCTCAACTTCAATTAATAGAGTAGCATAATACCAACAATGGCTTTATAAATTCAGTCGTATGATATCGTTAAGCGCGATATCTATGTACTATGTTACTGCTGGTGATGCCGTTATATTTATTTATTTATTTATTTATTTATTTATTATTTATTATTATTTATTATTTATTTATTATTTATTTATTTATTTGTACTCCGTCATGGCCAGAAGGCGTTAAAGAAGGGAGTGTGTTTGTGCAATCATACGAAGCACAAGGCATATGGTCACATAGAATATAGAGATCTTTTTTTGGCAGCAGATGTGAAACAAGACGCGTCAGTTATATCAGCAGCGGACTGTCAACTAAAACAAAATATTGTACGTAGGCTCCTCCATGTTGCACTGGCGTAACATTGTTCAAGAGCATTTTATACGGCTGTTAAACAGGTGTAATAATGTAAGAAATGAGTGGCCTGACTTCTCAATGTCTGAGACGTACAGTTTGCTAATAGCTTGCTTAAGTACAGGGGACATTTTTTTACAGCATAAGCTGTTATGGGCTCATTCCAATAGCCGTTTCGGTTCGCGATGATGCCGCCGCCGACGGCGTAGTGCCGCCGTAACCGCTGTCGCCGGAAATGCAAAAAAGTACCCGATTCCCGCCGGGATCGAACGCGCGCCCGCTGCGTGGTAGCCAGATACTCTACCACTGAGCCACGCAAGCGCTTGCTATCGGGCTGCGGAAAATGCCCTATAAGAAGCTATAGGCAAGCTCGCAGGGGCCGACGACCCGAGGCTCCGCCAGTATGGTGGCGCCATCTAGGTAAGGGGACTGTAAACGCAGCGTGCGCAGGTGCAGACGACGAGATGCGATTCAGACGAGGCGCGCAATCAACGCTACTCCCGAGCTGCCCGAGCTGCCGAGCCTCCCGCCAGTATGGTGGCGCCATTTAGTTAAGGTGCCTGCAAACGCAGCGTGCCTGACATGTAAGTTGCAGTTGTAAGGCTTGATCAGGATCAGCAGACTACTGTGCAGAGAGCATTACAAGCCGCAGCTCGCCGTCAACGCCTGGGCGGACAGTTCAAATCGTTGTCGTCAAAACGAGGTGAACAGACTGCTGCGAAGACCCTGTTATGCGTGGTGCCCAAATTGGAGCTACTCTTGAGCCGCTCCACCAGCTTACGCTGTGACTGTGCTGCGTGTTCCGCGCAGGCCTGTTACTTTTTGTTTTTGTAGTACGTCGTCGTAAAATCAGAAGGACTACCAAAGTGACAAGGAAACTTTATTCTAGTTTTTGTCTTTACTTAACACCTTCGAGCCCTCTACTAGTATATCAGTCTTCTGCTGGTTACTAAACCACGGGAGGCCGACTTGCTCACCTCGCTCGAAAGTGCTCCACCCGTCTACGGGGAGTAGCTGGTTGAAGCCAGCTTCGCTGAGAAATGCTCGGTAGTGCGCGGCGTCTTCTGATTCCATGGCGTTTGCCGGAACCCAGTCGTGGTTTCCCAATGTGGGCACGAGAAGGGCCTGATGTCGCTGCGCTTGGCGCGACAGCGCAGTTCTGATCCAGTCCGTCTGGCTGTACAGCGCCGGCCACGTGATCCCCTTCGTGTGGGGCATGTTGTCCCTGTAACGTACCAGTGGCACGGGTTTGTGTACACCGTACGACTCACTACTATCCTCAACTTGTCAAGCAGCACAAACGGCAGGACGCACGGGGCACCGGCTATCAAGTGATAGTTCTATTAGTCACGGTGGAAAATATTTAGCTTTGAAACGCCAGGAAAAAATGTGCAGTAATTAAAGGTTTACCAAAATATGATAATTAAGTGTGAAAAAGAAAGCGTGGCGCTATTTTGCAAGTATATTTAGACCATTTACCGGTTGCTCTATGAAGGATATAGCATAGGAATAAATAAATAAATAAATAAATAAATAAATAAATAAATAAATAAATAAATAAATAAATAAATAAATAAATAAATAAATAAATAAATAAATAAATAAATAAACTCCTTCAGCTTGCCTAATGAGTCTTAGCGGTGAGGATAACAACCGACGTCATCATCAAGCGTTCGAGGTGGTCACTCGATGCATGCTTACCCTGTCCACAGTATGAAATCTACGTCGGGCTTGATCCGTTCCATGGCAGCAAAGGTGGACACCGCCAGTAGTTTCGGTGTGTTACAAAGGTAGTCTCCGTAAGGGCCAACATTCCTTAAGCCACTTGGGCCCTTATCAATACGGTGGCATGAGAGTTTACGAGAGCCCCTGGTTGAGTAGTCTCTGTCTAGGTGGAGGTCCGTCACGTGCCAGAAGTGGCCTGGCGTGAAAGAAAGCAAATTGTGTACGAGCCGTCCAGTTCGCTAGCTACGCGGACATCGCTGCCTATGTGAGCTAACAAAAGTTCGCCATGAATTTATGGTACAGTTATTGCAAAGTGAACGCAAACCAGACTTTTTTAAGTCGGGTGTTTGCCTTGGTGTGCGCGTATTATAATTATCTGATATTACGTTCCCGTTTCCTATTTGTTTAGCAAGCGAGCTTATCTGTCTTCGAGTTAGCCTTGCTCATCATGCCTCAGGTCAATGCCTGATGAGGCGTGGACCGCATCGGCAGTTAACCTCTGAACATACCGGGTGTTTGAGCGAACACTTTCAAAATTTTTTTAGAGGTTGCCTGTGGCAGATAGCACAATTCTAGTTCATGAGCTGGTCTACTTGAAGAGGCGGACATTACTTGCACAGGAAATTGAAATGCATAATCGAGTAATGAACAAAAATCCACTAATTAAAGTGCAACTAATTATTTTATGCCTATATAATGCAATTTACCAATTGTAGACGTGGAGTTCGCAAGGCGGATCCTCTTGGAACAAATACACCAGTTTAGAGATATTAATTGCCGAATTTTGCGGAGAAATGCATTCGCGTTCCAGTTACTTTCTTAACAAAACGTCGTTTTATGCATTGAAGCACAAAAGTAAATGGAACGCCAATGCATTTATCTGCAAAGTTCGGCAATTAATATCTCGAAACTGGTATCATCTTGAGAATTTGTTTCCAGTGGACCTGCCTTGCGAACTCCAGGGCAAGAATTTGTAAATTGCAACACGGGACCCCGTAACGTAATTTGTTAAAACTTAATTAGTGAATTTTTGTAATTAGTAGATTATGCATTAAATTTTTGTGCAAGTAATGTACCCCTCTTCGAGTAGGTCAGCTCATGAACTAGAATTGTGTTATCTGCCACAGGCAAGCTATAAAGATTTTTGAAAATGTTCGCTGAAACACCCTGTATGTATATCGAGGGCACGTTGACATATTTTTTTACGCAGCGGTCGATTTAAGATCAAAGGGAACACTGGAAGCTACTCTTAATTAAGGAGTAATTGCTTGCCCCGATCTGCACTGGAAACGAATTCTAGTTCACCTGCACACTTACAAAAACAAAACAAAAACACCCTTTGAAGCTTATCTTGGGCCTAAAGAGTAAGTGTCACCAATCGTGCGTGCATTACTCTACTTAAGACTTTGCGCTCTCTACATTCTTGACAGGGAATGCTATGTCATGATGATACGTGCAAGCTGTGGTAGAAAAAAAACATATGTAAGGAATACACCTGTATAAAGAACAATTATTGTTCGGGGACACGGTTAACACTAAATAGTGCAACTTCTTTTTTCTCTTTCTTTTTTTCTTTTTAGAGTGCAGGCCTGCGATCACACATATCGGCGAATAAAAGGCACGTCATCATGACGCTATATACGCTCCAAGAACGAAGACAACGCTCGCTACTAATTTTTGAACAGTAATTGTTTGCCCCACATTGAAGTCTCTTTTCCGCAGCCCTCGTATTGCGTGAAAAGTACGTTGACATCTTGAAACTGCAGCGCGCACACAAGAAACGAAGACAATAAGGCAAAGGTAACAGACAGGCGCTGACCTTTGCCTTATTGTCCTCGTTTCTTGTGTGCGCGCTGCAGTTTCAAGATGAATAGCTACCAACTCGCCCAACTTTCAGTACTTTTACAAAGTACCTTGACTCTACACGGGCACAGAGTAAAAATACTCTATAGGAAGAGCGCAAGTGTACAGGAAATCTTGAAAGTGCAGCTGACTATGGGACAATGGGTTCCTTCCGCAGGATAAGTTGTCCGCACTCTCTCCGTTCTTAGAGTGAAGGCGTACGGAGAAAGACCTACCTGTTGCGTTGCTGTCAGGAGCTTCTTCGCTTACCGACACAAGCCTGTCATGTGTGGATCGCCTCAACCCTTGATTCCAAGAACGTGTCGTTAGCATTGTGACTTCTGCGAAAACAGAGAACCGCTTGTGCCATAAAAGAAACGAAATCGCTTTACACGCAACATCATATTACAAGCGGTGATCTGGTGGCCCTCGTGTTGCAACCTCTGATGTACTGGAGGAGACATATGTAGGCGAAATTTCGCGCTTATCCCACAGCAGTCTTAACGGATTCATTAATAAATTGTGCAGCGAGACTAGACGAAGACAGCGTGATTATAGTCGCGCTGCAGATTTTAAGCACGAATCCCAAACCAACTAACCCGCCAACATGCTTTAGCGTCACCGGTACACGCGTTCTGCGGGCGCAACACAATACTGCTGAGGCTCAGCAACACTCGCCTACCTGGTTGTCGCGTTTTTTTTCTATTGCGATAGCAATTATATGGACACTCAAAGAGGATTTCTGCCGTCGGCGTCGCCGTCGCCGTGAGGTTCCGTATGAGGTCAACGGCGATGAAATCGTCGCCGCGCGCCGGACGCTGTATGTGCGAGTGAAAGGGCGCGAGTGACACGTGCTTTCACGGGGAGCGAACGCATGGCGGATGATGATGATACACTTTATTGAAATAAAAAGTAAGAGTAGCAGTTGTGGAGAGGGTCCCTCAGTCCAGGGTCCCGCCGGGCACGCCTTTCATCGCTGCAGCGATGAAGGTTGCCAAGTACCGCTGAGCCAGCAATGATGCTGCGAGAGTCAACCAAGCAGCCGTAGGGGTAGGGGATAGGTTGGTGGATGTTGGGGGACCACAGCATGTGAGAGCTATTGGGATGACCGCCACACCTGTGACATCGCGGAGGTGGCTAGAAAGAAGAGAGCCCGTCTGGGCTTGTCGGATGAGGACGCCGTGTGCGCGAGATAGACTGAGTTGTAAAGGCGGAAACGCGCGGATGATGATAAGTGGTTCTTGAGGGAAAGGGAAAGGTTGGCGCTATCTTCTGCAGCCCTTGAGGGAGCACGGCTCAGCGGGCGATTCAATAGGGCAGGAGAGAAATTGGAGGAGGTCGGGAATCATGTGAGCTAATTGGCCCGGGGAAGTCGGGAGCCTGGCGAAGAGTGTCACAGGCGAGCCGGTTAACCCGTTCGTTCCCCGACAGTCCCGCGTGGCCAGGTACCCACACGATTTCAACTTGTGTACTCAGACTACTTTGGAGAATGTGTGCCAGAGGGGTAGGAAGTTCCCCGCGTAATAAGGAGCGACAGGCGGCCATGGAGTCTGTGAAAATGATAGGAAGGTGCGGGCTGTTGGGGGGAAGATAGCGGCAAGCAGCTACTATCGCATGTAGTTCAGCAAGTGCGGGATCTGTAATCGAGAGGACTTCTCTATGGAGAATAGCATAGCTGCCCGGAAGAACCACTATGGCAGAGCCGAGTGAGGAGACGCTAGCGTCCGTGTAGTAGAAATGACGGTTTGGATGAGTGGGGATGAAATGCTGAAAATAGCAGATTCTAGCCGCGCGGCGTTGTGCGTGTATACAGGGATTCATCTTGCGAGGTAATGGCGCGATGCGTAGAAGTGCCGCGCAGGATGACGAAAGTGCCGTAGAGGTGGTGGAGGGGGGCGTGGAGACAGAGAAGCCGACATAGGCCAGGATGTGGCGGCCCTGAGTGGTGGTGCTCAGGCGAAGTTCCTGATTGCGACGGTGAGCCAAGATAATCTCTTCTGTAGTGTTGTGGACGCCCAGCTAAGCTAGGCGGTCGTTGCTGGCACTGATTGGGAGGGCCAAAGCGATTTTTGTTGCTTTGCGTACGAGTGCGTCAAGGCGATTAAGGTCCTGTTGGCGAAGAGTTAAATAAGGGAGCTGCATGGTAGCGATAGCGAGATAGAAGGAGTGCGTCACGAAGACGAAGAAGTTCAGATTCGCGTAGGCCCCTAACACGGTTAGTGACGCGACGCATTAGGTGTAGAATTTGTTCCCCTTGCTGGAGAATGTGCCGGATTGCGGAAGAGGCTCCACCATCGGCTTGGATGTGTAGGCCAAGAATTTTTATTGATTTTACTAGAGGAATGGGATGACGATCGAGTAGTAATGCTAGGGGAGGGGGATGCCATCGCGGATGGTGGACAAGGAGGAGAGCAGATTTAGCGGGTGAGCAAGAAAGCCCGATTGTTTTGGCGGCAGTCGAAGCGGTAGCAACGACGTCCTGTAGGCAGTCTTGTATGTATCCCGGCGAACCTAGATAAGACCGGATGGTTATGTCATGTGCATAGATAGTATAGCGGATGGAGGTTAACGGTTCGAGGGCGCGGAGAACGATGCACGTGGCGAGGTTGAAGAGCAGCGGAGAAAGAACTGAGCCTTGCGGTATACCGAGCTGAGGGTGCGAATATACGGATGATGTCGATATATATATATATATATATATATATATATATATATGGTGATTGTAAAGGACTTCAGGGAGCATGGCGCAGACCGTGCGTTTGTTCTCCCTACGATTCGCCGATGCCTCGACATCATCCGTATATTCGCACACCATATATATATATATATATATATATATATATATATATATATATATATATATATATATATATATATAGCAAACGCGACTTCTTCCGTCGCGCTAAAGGCCATGGGGGGACGGGAGGGAGGGAGGCGACGTTTAGCAGCGGCACCAAATGCGTATTTATATAGAAACGTTGCGAGGCGAGAAGTTAGGTAAGATTTCCGACGCTGCTCGACGAGTTTCCCGTTCTGATCTCATCGAAAACCTCCGAGCCGCCCCCAGAGGCCCTGGCAACAGTCACCAACGCCGCGCGCGTTCGGTGTGAACGCGGGCAAAACGGCGACGGCGTCGACAACAGTTCTGCGCATTGCTGGTGCTGCTGCATGTCCAAGTTTATACAGCTGACAAAACTACTATGCTTGCTCCGTATAGCTCTCTACTAAGTTGCTATCGCAATTGATATGCTTCGCTTTCGGGTGAAACTGCGACATCTTTTGTGAAAAACTGTAAGTATGAGTGAGCAACGAAACCGTGATAATCGTGTTTAACTGAACTGCACGCAAAACTTTCCACAGAGCCGCGCAGAAGATGAGGCAGCGCAGCCAGAACCAAAGGACCACACGCCACGAAGCGTGTTGATGGTGCGCCGAAACACTGGTCGTCCAGTGTGAACTTGAGTTCTTGTCGCTTTTGAAGTATAATTAGCGTAGAGCTTACGCAATAGCAGCCTCACAATGGCACGGCCCGGAGTCGCATCTCGACAACGTGGTGTGGTCTGTATGTGTTTCAGAAAAGGTTAGTTTTTTTTTTCTTTCGACACACATACGTACCGATGGCGCTATGGAAGCTCATGATGGACACGATGGACGCAATAGGGATTAGCGCAACACATAAAAACGCAATGAAGTGTGATCGTCTCGCCATGAGCCTTGCTCGAGAAAGTGGATGCTCCATTGTCGTTGCAAACTTCTCGACCTTAGTGCGTGACGTTTTGGCGGCCCGGAAATCACACGGAACGTTGGCGCTGAGAAATCTGCAAAAGAAGGCAATGACACAACGGAGGAAGACAATGCGTTGTACGCATCATTTTCTAGCCCAGCAGTGAATGCAAAAAAAAAAGAAACAAAATACATCAATGTGAGAATTATTGTATATACAATGCTGTAAATTGTATATACAACAAATTGAAAAAGAATTGTTGTAATATACAATGCAAGCTGTTCTACGACGTCAGCCTCAGATTATTAATAGGAAATTTCAGATAAAAGGTTAATTCTTGCTTGCGAAGCTGCATAGCACTGGCAGACATGGGACTTTGGGTGATAATCACCAATGCCATTTATAAATAAAATGTACTCATTAACACTTTAATTACTGGTTTAACGGTGCATATGTCGCAAGCGCTGAATTGAAGTCATCCGCAGTACATACAGGAATACCTTTAGCTAGACATTTTGTGAGTAGCCCCAGTTTCGAGAAATATGGATTTAAAATGTGCCTTGAAGTTTATTGCTGCTTTAGTTAACAGTTTACTGCACTGCTATATTGCACAAGAGTGCGTTAATTAAACCAGCCCAGCTCGCCCCTCTGTTTTTCCACAGTGCAGAAACATTAACTGGAAGAGTAGTGCAATTTCACTGTATTTCACTGCAGATACTGAGTACTTAAAACTTAAAGACCCGGTGTTTCTAGCAAAAGGTCGCGCTCATGAGTACTGGCCGCAACATGACCGACTTTTTTTTTTGTTCACGTTTGGAATTAGTTACTAATGAGTATATTTTCTCGAGATGTCGCCTTACCAACGATCTGCTCGCGGTCCATGCCTGCCGTCACGAACCACTGTCGTCACCCTAAGAAGCTCTCTGGATAGGCAGACCCAACTGCGGGTATATGCAATTTTCTTTGCTCATTTAAATTATTTTTTTTTTGCTTTCGTATACAAAGTGAGCTATCTTCGCCTATCTAATGTGTCACAGAAGGCGCCAATAAATTAGAAACAAACAACTTTCCTGACGTGACAATGTAAACCAAAGGGACGGCCTCCATGTCAAGGAATCGAGGCTACGGGTCAAAAGAGGACGTAATGAAACACTGAAGCGAGGCATTTGGCATCAAGTGCGTTTTCGGTGCGTTTTGTGGAACACGAAGAGCTGGGCTTTTCTATGCAAGCTTCATAACGCAGTACCACAGATCAGCTAGGGGCCTTGATTTGTGCAATGCTCGGCGCACTCCCTAATTTCGCCCTACCTTAAGCGGGAGTCTCAACGACGAAGGGAGAAAAACGAGGTGCAGTCAGTGAAGCTTACGGATGGGCTGAAGCGTATCGCTGTGCTTTCTTAATCACGAAGCTTAATTTAACGCGCACGCTCATTTGGCACTTACGTGACGTTGCTGCTGCTGCGGCCAACTCAGAAAGACACCGCGTGCCGAAGGGGAGGGAATAGAACAGGAATAGAACGATGATAATGATGATAGTTATTCCTTGTATAATGACACCAGCGGCCGTGATGACACAGACCCACTCAGGAGGATAGGCCATGAACCGGGTGGTAATATTATAAACGAACAAAAACAGTATCGAAGGTGTGAAAGAAACAAATAATAACTAGAATAGTATTGTCATGATCGGCCTGAAGTTCAGCGTCACAAGTCCGGGCAAAGTAACAGCTCGCGTGCCGTTGTCGAACTAATTGCCCTCCTCTCCGAGAAAAAGTCACAGCTTTGGCATCTACCGCTCCCTGAGCTTATCCGGGCAACAACACAAACCACAAAGAGAGGAGGCCATTGACGTCACAAGTCGACAAGAGGACAAAGGACTGCGCCGAACACTCAAGCATTGGCACCTCCATGAGCACACGAACAGACCCTTTTTGAGATAGCTTCAACGCAAGAAATCACGAGGGGTGAACGACCTTTTCTGTGGAGGCCCCTCGCTTTTCTTTCCGCCGACTGTCTCGGCTTAAGCAAGAGGTTATTATTGCTATAGCAATTATATGGACACCAAAGGCGCATTTCCGTCATCGCCGTCGACGTCGCAGTGAGCTGAGGGTTGAGGGGCGGTCTATTGACCCTTTTCGCGGCGATCCCGTGGGCGCTGCCATGTTTGATCACGTGGTGACGCACCCATTGCTTGCCTCAACTGACTCCGTTGCCTCCGTGTTTACAATGGATGTGTATGACGCCGGTGCGGCTTAGCAAACCTCTGTTTCGGGAGATATCGTAGACGGTGATTGGGTGGGCGACACGAAGCTTTGGCTGCAGTTTCAGAGAACATGCGAAATCACTTTCGGAGCTGATTAAGCTATGTCCAAACGGCGCGAGCAGCGTAGTGGTGCTTGCTCTAAAAGCGGGGCTAAATATGTATTCGAAGCTATCCAAACTTTCCACTCATGAATTGAATAAGGATTATGGTGTTTTGGCATTCGTTGTTTATTTGGGCAAATATTTTGAAGCAGCGGCTTGTCACGTTTCTGACTCAGTAAGGTTCGTCGGTGCGGTCACTATCTGATCATTTTCTGCCTAATCGCTCGTGGGTGTTCTCAATTCCGTCAGATTTGTCCTTGCTGTGCACAAGGCTTGAAACGTAGGTGTTCTGCACATTGTAATAACTTGTAGCAAATGCGTATTGTCGCTATTAACTCGCTTACTCTTGTGGACCGTCACGAAACATTCACCTTCGACCATTCGTGCGTTATCGGTGCAGTACTGTCACTTATTGTGCGTATATAGTGCGCATATATTCAAGTGTGCGCCCATTCACTCATTCTTGACACGTTGGCGAAAGAGTGGGCATAAGTTTCCGTGACGGTTGGGGTAGATGTCTGTAGATGCTGTGCGCGAAACCTACGATGACAGGAAGCGGCGCTACTCCGGTTATCATTGTTTAACGAGCGGTACTCACTCTTGCCGACGTTCCGGGGATGAAGCCCTTTCTTTGAAGGTTAGCAATACAACGCTGGCGGATGAGCAAATTTGAATATCCTCGAGGAAAGCCGTACATCTCGAAGTGCCGGAAACACGTACGGACAATTGCAGCAGCGGTCCGCGAACTTGGTCCCACATATTCATTACATTCCTTAACATGCCAGTCACTATTTTTGCAGCCAACTACTGCACACGTCTTCAATCCACACGATTCAATCCAGCATGATTGGAGCACAGTACGTTAGCGAAAACTCAGTTGCATTTCCGACAGCTGATCGCACAGAAGCAATGTAGAAGCGGTAATGGTTTCGTATTCGTGCGCGGTCGCTGAGGGGACGTATGGCGCGCCGCCGTAAGCACCATCTCGTTTCTCTAGAACAAACTGGCCCGCGAAAAGGGTCAATTCCGGCGGCGGCTGCATATGGCGCGGCCGCGCCATCATGTACCAATCATGTACCAATGATGTGAATACATTCCTTTCGTTTTCAACATCACGATGCCCGCCTTCTTCGTTGTCTCCCGATTCCTGCAGTGAAAACCCACCTCACCCGGTCCAGGTCGTATCAGTGTGTCATAAGGTAGTCAGGCTTACATAAACAGGTAGAAGTAAAAAGTACTTAAATAATTATGCTTAATTAAAGAAAATAGTCGAGGTAAAAGATAAGTTAAATTTGAATTTTAATACGTATTAATATTAATAATATTACTATTGTGAATTTGTCCTTTTGGTACTTGAATTTTGTAATTTATTGAACGAGGCGGCAATTGCTCCTGCTTCCTCTTTTCTTGTCAATATTAACAGTGTCGGCGGCTCGCTTGACTACTAGTGTAGAGCACGGCACGGCCCGCAGTTATCTGCGTGTTCCTAATTTTTTGTTTGCTGTTACGTTACGCTCATATAACTTGTGGAAACTCCTTAATGCTACTGTTTTCTGATTTGTCGCGATTCCAATCCCACACCCGAAGATGAAGGGCATATCTGAATAACAATACACTCCGCACAAATTATAATTGTGCAAACATTACTTGAGCCCCTAAATGTACAAGTTCGCCATGTGTTCCCATCATTACCTATTCTCATTCTCCGCAAGTGTTGTTTGATAACATTTTTCCAAACCAAGCGATGCTACTACATTACAGCATCTCAAGCGCATTACTACAAGATCATCTGAACATACTAGCAACGAACGTTGTCCTTACGACAGAAGCATCGCAGTGTGATCAAACGGCCGGCATTGGAATATTTTGTTTTGCGCTCGGCTGGTATTTTTCTTTATGGTTGCCTGGTTTTGTGATTATTTTTCTAACTGAACTTATGGCAGTAATTCTAGGGGCGCTATAACGTAAAGCTATTCCAAACTTTTCTATTCCAATTCTGCAATCAGCCCACCACGATTGGTCAAAACATTTTCGGGCCACTCCCAACTTCGCCTTTCTGTCACGCGACGTCACGAAAACCGCGATAGCTCCCCATCTGATATAACATGTACACACTGGGAATGCTCCAAACCACCCGGCTTACCTAGAATACCCAACCCCTCCCCATCCCAGTGGGAAGCAGCTCTTTCCAGCACAGCCTTCGACGACCAGCGATACCTGATCGACCGGGCCAGCCGGATAGCAGCAGCAAATGGGGCCCTGGACTGAGGGCTCCACCCTCTGGGACTGCGTTACAAAACATCAAATAAAGTTTTCTACGACTACTACTACCACTGATTATGCATGAGTAAACCGCACAAAAGAAAAATAATTATTCCTGATTCGACGCCTTTTCCCCATCAACCCTCTGCTATTGGTCCAATGTTTTCGGGCTGCGCCCACTTCGCCTGTCTGTCACGCGACCTCACAAAACCGCGAAAACTCACCGCATCAAAGTGACGTGTACGCGAAAAAATGCATTAATATGCCGAAAAAAACTGAATTTTTTTCTGAATATAGCCAGAGACTGCCCCGTACCGAAAGGAATAGAGGATGGCTGCCCGCCGATCACTCAGGCCCTCGCTACTCGCACCTGCCGGTGAGCATGTATTTATTTGCGCATAATAAACCATTTTGCGTGGCAGTAAAACGTTATCGAGCCCTTTCGGCACGTATACGACATCGCTCTGCCTTTCTTTGCTCTGAGGAATTCTTTGCTCTGAGGCAAAGAATTCCTTCTACGTGTCTAGCCGTGAGGACAAAAAAGGCTCGGGCGTGAATGAACGCGTTGAAGAACGTGTGCGCGCGACTTGGGAGGTGAAGCCAGTGGAGGATTCCCACCATTGATTCATGACTGACATGTAATCTTTACGGATGTCCATCGCCAGTATGGTTGGAATCCAGCGAGAGCATGCAGCCTCCCCCTTGAACCATGGAGGAAAGATGGCCAAGCCCATCTACGGTTCCCAAGTGGATTCAGAATCCCCATTGGGCAGAGTGGTACCACGAGTACCACTCGCGACACCACGTAAACAGTGTCGCAAGTAATCGCTTCATCAATTTGCACAAAGTTGAGGTTAACGACATGGGCTTCAGATAAGTCATATTGCGTGGCTTAGGAATTTACCGACCACTTCCGCGTGGCGCCACGTATCTGGGATCATGCCAGAATATTCCAGGCTTCATCGACAGCCCCCAAAAGCAACTTAACAACACTGCCTTCTGTGCTTTTGTTAAGTTCGTAAGGGATGCCGGCAGGGCTCGGTGCAGCATGCGGCTTGGCTTGGTCTATGGCAGCCAGATATTCAGTCGTGGAAAAGGGCGCTTGAATGCCGTCAATATCGTCGCACGTATACGTGGCACACCAGCGCCGGTTAGGACGCACCCTTGCGCAGTAAACGATGGCAAGGGAATGTCAAAAGCCGCAAGTCAAGCCGGAAGCGGAAGCGCGGGTCAAGGCGTCCCGCACCTTTCTTCCGTTGGATCCACATAGGGTTTTTTCACAAGTATTTTCGCCACGCACTCAGCGCGGCTATTTTGATTCTGATGACCGCCGAATTAATGCTAAATCAAGACCGGAAACCATTCATCCTGATTGTTTCTTAATGCGGGAACTAATTTCAATGCATTTATAGCATGCAAGTAATGATCTAGGCTTAGCAAAGTAAAGCACACCAGGTATACGTTAAGTGAGGTTGCCGCTGAAGACGTCGCGCACATGTAGCTCTCTTATATTACATTACGTGTTTTTTTCATGTTAAGGAAACCAACGCAATTGGTTACACAGGCGTTTATTTGCTTTACTGTGTCCCGAAACAAGGAATACCTCCGAAGACGTTCAATGCTTTTTTATCGTATTTTGCACGATGATGATGATGATGCTGATGATGATGATGATTTAATGGCGTCCCCTTTGAAACGGGGCGGAGACAAATAGTCACCTAGCCTGCTTGGTTTAATCAGGTATACTATACTATACATGCGTCCGTGGCGTAATTGGTTCAGTATCAAGTTTGAGTGCTAGAGGTCCTGTGTTCGAATTCTGCCGTCGGACAATTTTATTAATGTTTATTTAACTATTAATAACACCATACTTTGCTGAAAAGGATAAGTTTGCAGAGTCACAAAGCCGTTTGAAGCCAAAAGTATGAAGTTTAGGGAAATCCATGTACTAACCATCATTACTATGCTGGCTGAATCGCCTTGCTTGGAGCTCCCGTAGACACTAGCGCCATGGTGTGCTTGAAACGGTAAACTACTTCATCATCATCATCATCAGCCTATATTTATGTCCACTGCAGGACGAAGGCCTCTCCCTGTGATCTCCGATTACCCCTGTCTTGCGCTAGCTGATTCCATCATGCGCCTGCAAATTTCCCTACTTCATCACCCCACCTAGTTTTCTGCCGTCCTCGACTGCGCTTCCCTTCTCTTGGTATCCATTCTGTAACTCTAATGGTCCACCGGTTATCCATCCTACGCATTACGTGGCCTGCCCAGCTCCATTTTTGTCCCCTAATGTCAATTAGAATATCGGCTATCCGCGTTTGTTCTCTGATCCACACCACTCTCCTCCTGTCTCTTAACGTTAGGCCCAACATTTTTCGTTCCATCGCTCTTTGTGCGGTCCTTAACTTGTTCTCAAGCTTCTTTGTTAACCTCCAAGTTTCTACCCCATACGTTAGTACCGGTAGAATGCAATAATTGTACACTTCTCTTTTCAGCGACAGTGGTAAGCTCACAGTCAGGATTTGGCAATGCCTGCCATATGCACTCCAACCCAATTTTATTCTTCTGTGAATTTCTCACGATCAGGGTCCCTTGTGAGTAATTGACCTAGATAAACGTACTCCTTCACAGACTCTAGAGGCTGGCTGGCGATCCTGAATTCTTGTTCCCTTGCCAGGCTATTGAACATTATGTTTGTCTTCTGCATATTAATCTTCAACCCCACTCTTACACTTTCTCGGTTAAGGTCCTCAATCATTTGCTGTAATTCGTCCCCATTGCTGCTGAATAGGACAATGTCATCTGCAAACCGAAGGTTGCTGAGATATTCGCCGTTGATCCTCACCCCTAAGTCTTCCCTCTTAGCTGCACCGCTTTCTAGATTGCGCCACCGTCCCGTTAAACGCGTTCGGCGTTAGAGGCCAGATACGTATACGAAAAAGTGCCTGTAACTCGGCAAGAAAGCTTTGCTTTCAAAGACAGATGATCACAGGAAGAGGGAGACTTTGAAGCGATGAGCAGTAGTCGAACAAGGAATGTCGTTCCGACAAAAAGAGACTTGTCGAAAAGTTGGCTCCTGCGGCATCTCTTGTTCGACCTCTGCTGATTACTTCGAGAATGCTCTTTAATTATTTACTGCGTGTGCGCGCTTTATCTGCTTATTTCCACGAGCCATTTTGCTTACTTACGCATTTGGTAATGAAATGCCGGAGAAAAGTCGGCGTCAAAAGTTGTCATGTTAATAATAATAAAAAAATATTCTGCAGCAGCTTTTTATTGATCACCCTTGGGACTCTGGCGGTGGTTCAGGATTTGCTCAGACCTTGAATCGGCACAGTACGATGTCGTAAACTTGCCAAACACCTCGGTTCACTGTCCCGGCTGTGGCCTGAATGTGTCACGACTAAATGTACAAACACTTCTCTTAGGTAAGTCTCGGTTATATCAAGGTAGCGGCTCTACCTAAAGTTGCGTCACATTCAGGCCACAGCTGGGACAATGAATCGAAGCCGTTGGGTATTTTGCCACCTGCTGCTCAGAGGCTGTGTCCTGCTGCTGAGTCGCGGGTTCAATTCTCAGACTAGGCGGCCGGATTTTGTCGTCGGCGAACTGCAAAAACACTCGTGTGCATAAATTTACGTGCACGTTAAAGAAACCCAGCTGGTAAAATTTAGTGTGAAGGATGAGCGTGTGTGCTGCCATTCCACTGGCAGAATTGCGCGCCTATTGTTGAGGTTTTTCGTTCAGTTATTGTACTCGCTCTAACAATTGATCCGGAAGTGAAATAAAGGATGGGTACGTTGTTTAACGTCTCCGACCCTCTCCTGGTCCAGATTAGTGTGGCGCGGTTTCGAAACCACTAATTTCGTTTTACTTCTTCAATTCTACATGTGAACGGATATTTTTTTATTACATCGAAAGATACTTCTGTTGAGTTTATTGCTCGGAGGAAAGAATTTGAACCGGACTCCCGACCGCTTCCCTGGATTATTAGTGACCTTTCATTTGATTCCACTTGGCTTTCTTTGCATTTTCAATTCTCCTGGGAAACCGCTCATGATGGGGATGAATTAATATTTCATGATTAAGAAAGAACTACGTGAATTTAGGCTGCAGGTGAAGCGGAAAGCAAGGCGCAAGTGACCATACATTGACTTGTATTGTATTCCTCCAAGAACGGTCCGCTCATACCGCTGCTTCGTTTTCGCTCAAGTTTTGCAACGAGTAAGATATGGGTTGTCCGGACATTCAGTATACACGCGATATCTGATACAAGATGGGGGAGTTTTTGTATAGTCGAAACAAAATTTGGCGCATCCCATATGCACGCCCTGCGTACATGTTAGCTGATATCGCGTGGATACTGAATAGCGTGTATTTAGCGCAAACAACATGTGATGGATACCAAAGACAGGAAAGCTCTAGTTGGTTTAGCTTCATGAATGGTTTAAGGATTTCGCAAGACTGATTAGACAGGACACATTATGCAAGGTACCCGCGGCGGTAGCTTAAGGGCGTTGAGCTGCTGAGCTCGAGGTGACGGGTTCGATCCCGGCCGCGGCGGCCGCATTCCGATGGAGGCTAAATGCGAAAAACTCGTGTATCGGGCATTACGTGCATGTTAAATAACACCAGGTGCTGAAAATTATAATCAGATCGTGGTTTTGGCACGCAAAATGCGAGATTTTTTTTTTTTACTACTCAAGGTTCATTTTTGTATGTATGCGTGAGGAGGCCTCGATAGCGCAGGTTAAGTTGCGTAATTTAAGGGCTTCGCTGTACCGAGCAGGAAACAAGACACTTGTTTTTCGCCATTCGCATTGCTGCAAGTTCACGGAATTAAACAATAGTAGTTGTAATCTATATCTATAGAGCCCATTCTTATCCATAGCGAGATTGCAAACATATTGCTTGTTGCATCAGTAGATCAGAAACATTTTCAAGTCTATAGGTGGCTTTATCTTAGCCCCGTGACATGCTTTCTTATCAGCTTTGCTCCGGTTTCGCGTTAGTAGCATCTCATTCCTTGATATCAGCGCTAACTGATAAATATCTCTGGTGCATTCTAAGCTGCGCTACGTCCTGTGCCATCCTATTTTGTCCTGACAGTAATTCTTGAAGCAATGCTTAAATGTCGTGGCCAGGATTTATTTCGGTGTCTCCACATAGCATTTCTTCTTCTTCTTTCTGGAGTTTTACGTGCCAAAACCAGTTCTGATTATGAGGCACGCCGTAGTGGAGCGCTCCGGATTAATTTTGACCACCTGGGGTTCTTAACGTGCACTACAACGCAAGCACACGGGCGTTTTTTGCATTTCGCCTCCATCGAAATGCGGCCGCCGCGGCCGGGATGCTCCACATAGCAGAAATAAACACAAGCAGTACATATCATACGCAACACTAGCACAACACTGTTGCTAGACAATTTTAAATTGCCAATGCAACTGTTGTCGACGGAAGTTTGAAAAGGGAGAGGTGAAGAATACTTTTATTCTCTGTTGATTAATAAAGTGGAAGCAATCTATAGCTATGCTTCCCCCCCCCCCCCTCCCCCCACTGAATGATTGGCGTTTCTCGCACTATAAGAGGAGATGCTAATATGATTCATAAAAGAGTAGGAGACTGGAGGAAGAGGTGCACGTGAGGAGGTGGAGAAAGCCGAGGGCACGATCGGAGAGCTAACATGTACGCAGGGCGTGCATATGGGATGCGCCAAATTGTGTTTCGACTATACAAAAACTCCCCCATCTTGGATCAGATATCGCGTTAATCGGGTTAACCGAGATAAACCACGGGGGTGGCCACATGATTGACATCTCGACATCTCGGCGCGATTGTGCCTTAGATTATCGGCTGATGTACCCATAAGGTTTGCTCTGGATCAGAGGATTGCACAGATACGGGATAGGGTAACGGAAGAAACCCATTGACTGTCACCTGCGATGGTTTTTACATTATTGTATACCGCACCACCTTCACCAATTGCCTATGAAGCCACATTAACCGTAATGGTTTTTCGCGATCGGCTCTATTACCATTTAGGGTACAACTTCCAGATAAAACCTGCCTGCCTACATCTTTTCGAGGCAAAGGCACGCGGTCACGTGTCATACGTGGTTGCTGTATGAGAGCTAATTGAAGCTAGAGATAACGCTATAAGCTAGAAAACCGGGAGCTAATGGGCCTCGGAAATGTTTTCATAAGTGAGAGTTCAATTCGCTGTTAAAAAAAGAGTTATACTTGTGATGCGAGATGTGATGCGATTTATTAATACGAAATCATTATATGGCTCATCAGGTGGAAAATCCGGCGTTGGCGTGACCATGATGCTCCAAAAGTCAAGTGAGCCCAAGTGAGTCAATCGAGGCAGTTGATGAGGTCAATTAAGACAAAGTTAATTAAGGCAGAGTGAATTAAGGCGAAGTTAATTAATGTAGGTTTAATTAAGATAGAGTTCATTACGGTACTCGAACCCACGACCATTGGTGGGAGTCTAACCCACGACAGTTAGTGTTAATTGAGGCACAGTTAATTAAGATAGAGTGAATAAGGGCACTCGAACCCCGACCTTTGGTGGTCGCAATGCTCTCGCATTCATCCCCGTAGGAATAACTAAGTGTCCCTTGATGTTTTTTTTTGCATTGTGGACAAAGCAGACATAACGGAAGATGAATTCAGCCTTTCTTAATTGCCGCCGCCGCACCAGCTCCAATAGCGATCGATACAGCTCCCTGTGCAATGGCCGCCGCTATTGCCAGAACTATGGGCGTAATAGCTGATTCTAGAATCTGTTTCCGAGCCTCCGTAATTGTGAATCAGCCGCGCGAGGTTTTTATTGATTTAGTCATCGCTTCGTTTGTGGTTATGAGATATTTCAGGATATTCCATGTTTTCCTGGTACTTAAGGTACCTTGAAGTCGGTCGCACGCTTCGTTCCGGTTTTGACGGCCAAGATTTCCGGCGTATTCTTCCGCTTCATTCGTGAAGAGGGCGATGAGCCTTTCCAGCTTCAAATTTTGTTTTCTTGTCTTTCATTTTCGGATAAGTCCTTTCGGTGCCTCCCATAAGTGTAAAAAGGCGCGTATCTACGGCTGGGGTATCCGTAGTAAGTTGCAATTCTTTGGTGTACCTTTCGACCTTTTGCCCGACCGAGTCTAGCCAATTCTCAATGTTCTCCTTCTTGTCTGGAGTGTTCTTTTCGCGGAGAGCAGCGCAATCCGTGAGTTTTGCCTTTCCTATTCGGATCGGCGTTTTGCAATAAAGCAATTCGAGTTGACTATGTGATGATCACTTCCCGGAGCCTTCTCGAGTCTGGTTCACTCCGCCCTCGTCACTCCCTCCGTGAACGTAAGGTAGGGGCTTGTTTCTCTCAAGACACTATTGCCATTTCTTGTTGGAATGTGGGGATCATTCCAAAGGGTTAAATGATGCCGTTGTGCGGTGTCATGCACGTCTGCACCTTTCTTGGTTGTGTTGTGCTATCAGAGACTGCGTTCTTGCGTCTGTGCTGTGGCGTCGCTGTGCAGTTGTGCGCGCGCGTGTCATGTGTCTGCTGGCGTTCCTCTTGTTGACGTGCATCTATAGGCATTTGTCCATGCTGTAATTCTGGCTATTTCTTTCCGTTACGGCCTAGCTTGCCGAATAAACAGTTTGATTCCGTTGTTCTGACTTTGGCATTGACCGCTGCGGACACAACACAATCCTCCAGTGAAACCTGGCTACCTGCATACTTTCTATGCAGAGGCACACAGTCACGCGTGCAGACCTGGCTGACACATGAGAACTAAGGGAAGCCACAAGTAATGCTTTTTACTTCAAATCAAGAGCAGTTGGGCCTAGGAAATTGTTTAATGTCGGAGCGTTCAATTCACTGTTTTCTAAAGAAACACTTACTTTTTGATACGAGATGTGATGCGATTTATTGCAGTGAGAACAAAACAGACGTCTTCGAGGATGCATTCAACCTTTGTTAATTGCCACCTGAACACCAGCCCCAACCGCAGCGGATACAGCACCACTTGCAACGGCCGTAACTATAGCCATAACTATGGCCGAGATAGCCTGTTCATCGGTTTCGTCGCCGATGCTCTTAACCGAGCTTTCGAGTGCTTTGAAAGCATCGACGAGCTCTTTACGATGATTCATGATGGAATGGGAAATTTTTTTGGCGAGTAGTTTTGTCGCGTCCTCTGTGCTCTTTGCTGGCTTCCTCATCGTCGCAGCTTGAATTTCTGTCAAAAAGAGAAGAAATCATAAAGCATATCACGCAACTTGGAATTAAAATATATGCAGTGAGGACAGTGAAAGAATAATTAGTGCGCAAAGAGATCGGCAATGGAGCTGTTGGGATAGATAGGTGTTTGCAACTATGATGTGGTAACGGCAGTGCACAAACAGAAGGGGGTGTAGGAGATTAAAGAAAAAGCGCTGAACAACGCCGAAGATCTTCCTGCGCACGAGAGCCGGAGTCAGGTCCCTCTTTCGTACCGCGTACTTTCTCTCTGATAATGAAACGTACCTTTCACATTACGATAATCCAGTGTTCTTACGACGCTGGTCATCACTGCGTAATTGAGGCTCAATTATTAAGGGATACGCATGTCTTACGCATGCTTTTCACTACGCTTAACTCACTGGTGCTCAGCTAAGCTTACAGAATCAGTGTCTTAGGAAGAAACTGCCCTTTTGAAGTGACAGCGATGAAATTGGTCACACATAAGGATAACACAATCTTTGTTCACATTAAATAACGACAAGTTACTAAATCCGAGACAAATGATTCACCCGGTGCAACTTGTTCCTTCACAACCACCCATGTAGAAACTTCAAATGTATAAAATAGCAAGCAGCTCTTTTAGAGGATTACCGCGTGATAAATTACAAATAATATTAGCACTTGTAAACATTAAAAGAACTCGCTATCCCTGCTCTGGGAAAGTGGACGTCCAGCTAAGCTGTGGAAAACCACCACTACAACTGCTGAAGGGGGTATGAAGTGCTTGATGGCTTTAGAGTAATGGTAGAATGGGAGCAATGGTAATGTTGACAGCACACCGCCGCCCATAGCTGTTCCGTATGTTGCATGAGTGATTCCAAATAATGTATGCACTGTTCGCTTCACTTTGCTGAGTGCTTGTAGCCTCTACCTTACGGCGCTATGAATCATTGCATTTTTTGCTTGCTTACGGGGGTATGAACCATTGATGATGATAGTTTTCTGTCGACGTACACGAAACACATCCCGGTATCCTAACCATAGACAGCTTCGATGTGAAAGGAAAGGACTATAGCTCTATCCCGCTCGCGGCATGCCTCATAATTAGATCGTAGTTTTGCATCTAAATACAATAATGTAATTTTTAATTAAAGGCAAATAAAAATCAGAAGTCCGGCTGGAATGTTCCTCCTAGAGTAGAACGCTTATTTAACTTAAAGGAAAGCTGAAACAGGCGACGAGGAACAGACTACACGCACGAAAGACTTGCGCAGTGTTTATACTTACGACACACATGACCCAGGATGACGAGAGCCAAGAGAATGTAGGCCTTCATGGTGAATATTCTGTGGTAAAGAAAAAGAGGCAAGTTATTATTAAAATGCGTCAAGACAGCAATCTTTGTGTGGCACTGCAGAATTTCCACACACCTCAGAATTATTTTCTGAGGTGTGTGAGTCCGTGCTAACTCCGGTCCAAAATCAGCGGAGGAATTTGTTTTCGTGCTCTTTCTATACACACATCTGACTTCACGTGAGACATTTTTTACACAACGACAAAATTTTATGACGTAAGCCGGACATCGCATTGTCATTGCACAGTGACTGTTTTTGTGGCAGCGAAATGCGAAAACACCCGTGTACTTAGATTTTGGGTGCACGTTAAGGAACCCCAGGTGGCCGCAATTTCCGGAGTCCCCCACTACGGCGTGGCTCATAATCATATCGTGGTTTCGACACGTTAAATATCATAATTTAATTTTTGTTGTTGTTGTGGCGGCGTTTATCTTCGTTCTGATAAGAATACGTCAGAGTTTGCGTTGTTTTGAAACATTTCCTGTAGCTTTATTTTCTCCTGCGATATTACAGTAAATGGTGATTATCGTCTGCTATTAAAAGAAGAAGTCTCCGGGAAACAAATCTTTAGGCTATGTGGATAATTGAAAAGTTTAGACACGACTAGTGCATGGAACTTGAGTGACCACATAGACAGTGTTTAGAAGTTAGGATTTTAAAGTTTACAACGGTTTCTGTACATTGCAAGACCTCACGTAACCTCCCGTTTGCGAATAAAAAATGTGCTTTAGCGAAACAATGCTACACAAAGTGCTACTTCGCGATATCTTAGAGTAGTGGGCAGAAGTAAACGTTTCTGATGAAACATTCTTAGCAAGCTTGTAAAGCGCATGTTTCAGAAGAGCGCCTACCGGTAAAGTTGCATTTGAACAATCCATGTGAGATTTATGCAACACATTAGCTCTGTAGGCCGCTTCTTTTGCATGCTATTGTAGCCATTAGATATATATTATTAATGCGGCGTTTCTTCGAGAATCAATGGCTGCTTGTGCAAGATCAAAATTTCTTATTTGCTAAATAATTTACTCTACATATACATGTTATAGACTAAATGCACTAAACCAATATCGTATACAAGGCGTAAGCATATTCAGATGGTTGCCAATGGTACAATTATAGTGTGGGTCAAGTACGACACTGACGAAACTAGAGTAGCAATTTAAAACTATTGCAACGTAAGTCTCTCAAACAGCAGCGATGGTAATATTGTTACGAGGAAGAAGCAAGAATGAATAAAATGATATTAAAAGAAATGATTACTATAATTAGGCCTCACCTGCTGGTGTACCCCACACTAGTTGGTGACAGGAGGCTTGATATGGTCCTCGTTGATTCCTCGATGGCAGTGGTGTGAAGTTGAGAACCTGCTCTGGCTTTTATACTTGGAAGCAAGTGTATGGATTATGGCCCCGTTTGCGTTATATCAGGCGATAAGATAAAACAGCGTACATTTATTTTATCCCTGAGTAAGCCCCTTCTTGGTGTGGAGGTTCATTGATATTTAAATAATACTTAAACAAGCAGTTATTTGCGCAAGAGTTTATGGCTGTCCTTACTATGATAACGGAAGCACAATGGATACATGTAAGGGAATACAGCTTCAATTTGACTCGGAAACCCGTTATTCACTTGTGTGAGCGGATTGTATTACGTAGTTGATGATATTTCTAGAAGTTTCGTGGACTTGTGCGTAGCTTCTGATGTTTTATGCGCTGCTTGAAGTGGAATATTTTTGCCCGTGGGAGTGGCTCAGTGGCTATGACATTTCCCTACTGGATAAAACATAAATTCCTGCAACATGCATACACAACATGCAAGGCTATGTCATACAGGAATGAGGTTGTGCATATCGCAAAGAAGAAAAGTCAGAATATTTCAATTTAACTCTAGCCTTTCTGCACTATCACAAATTCTTAATACCTTATCAAATGTTATAATAAATATTGTTCTTGTTATTGTAATAATAACTTCGAAGTTTTATAGAACCGCATCCTTCCTAAAAAACCGCCCTAACTGCGGGGGTCACTTCCAATTCCACGTACTGGGTGGACGCAATTAGTTGAGAAAGAAGCAGCAATTAAAATAAATGAACAAATACGATGCTGGTCTTCACTGTGGGAAAATTCTGCTGCCTCAGTAACTAAACTGGAGGAATAGCTGAAGTTCGTTGTCTTTTTCTTTTGTTGCGAGCGACCGTGTTTAGCATGGACAGACTGACTGACTCAGTAATGCAGCGTGCTCTAGTGTGTTACATCCACTGTCGAGGGGATGAAAAATGTCGCATTTTTGCTTCAATTTCATATTTGATCACGTCCAATCGACGACGTAAAGTGTCCGAAAAATATTCAAATTCGGAAAAAAAGTGACTAATCTATTTGTGCACCCAAAGAAATCAGGACTATTCGATTCGAAGACCGAATGAAATAGGACAATTTTACAGTGTGTTGTTCGAAAGTTTCGAATGTTCGCCTACACCACTAGAAGTATTCTCGAAAGAAGCGCTCGAAAGTGTTATACGGTCGCTGTCCGAACTTAATTGTTCTGACTGTCCTATGAGAATTATACTTGACAAAGAGTTCACATTTGGTAGAAAGAGGGGGGTAGTTAATTGTAATCTTTGGCGAAACCCTAACGTTACCGCCTTTATTATGAGCTTGCCGAATAGTTAACGCAAACTTGTTTTCTACCTATTTTTATGTGCAATACGGCAAGTTTAGTATGCTTTTCCAGTGCCCTTTGTTATCTACACGAGGCACCTAGTTTGCTTTGACTTGAATAGAAAAGAAATTATGGGTGCTGTGTAGGCAAATTTTAAAGTGGGTGAGTTAAATGCAGCTTTGGCAATGATGTTCTGATGCAAGTGTTCTAACGCTTTATATGCATGCTTTTCGAACGAGACAGGTTTAGGTTCGCTATCATGGATGATTTTAACTGCCCCCGATATCAAACTTAATTAACATGGGTGGAACGATATGGCTGATGCTGCCTGCAAATTAAACTGCGTAAGAGTCAATCACCACTTTTACAAACATTTTTTTTAGTGAAGTGCTCGATGGCGTTAGACGGCCGTTTTTCTGAGAAATGTGTGTGGCGCCGAATTCAGATTTGGTGAAAATTAGGGGCATGTGATGGGCAATATGTTGCGAAAGTCTAACATTTCGGGATTATTGGTGACCTATGGGTAGCCACAACTAAGCTGGTTCATTGACATCTGTTGTGTTCTTTATGCCTCTTGTGCCAGTTGTGTGCCGTTGACGGCGTACACATGTTCACCAGTTATCACGTTTCATGGTGACATTGTGCCCGCGTTGTGTGCAATATTTGTTGTCCTCGCCTTGTTCTTGCGCCTGCTATTTTTGTTGCTGTTTTCAGTGTGTCTTGGGCACATACGTGCATTGTCCTCTGCAGCGAAAATTTCCAATAAACATTCACAGCTGTTAGTAGCGCTTGTGCCGCCTGCCTCGCCTTGCTTCCGTCTCGCCTTTTGCGCCTCACCGCAGTCAAACATACTCTTTCCTTGCAAAAGCAGGCGAGTAAAAAGAAACTGCATTCTTGCCCGGCTAATATTTCATGTCGGGACGTCGACGTGTGAGCAGATTAAGCGATTCCGTTGGCTAATAAAAGGCTAGTTCGGGGAGCAGCACGCTTTGGCTTCGGACTGCTGCATTTTACCAACAACTTCTTTGGGATTCACACCTATTCACCGCTGCGTCACAGACTTTTGTAGCCCTCACGATAAATACAAAGACACTATCATTGTCAGACAGAGAAGGAAATAATAGGAAGGCAGGGATGTTAACCAGTCAAGAATCCGGTTGGCTGGAATGGGGAATGGAAAGAAGGGAGAGGGGGGAGAGAGTGAGAGAGGGGGTAAGAGAGACGTGCACGGGCAGCAATAGAGCACGGTGTAAGATATATACAGGGTGTTCCAGCGAACACTTTCAAAAATTCTTAAAGATTGCCTGTGGCAGATAGCACAATTCTAGTTCATGAGCTGGTCTACTCGAAGAGGCGGACATTACTTGCACAAGAAATTGAAATGCATAATGGAACAATTAACAAAAGTTCACTAATTAAGTTTTAAACTAATTACCTGATCGCCCATAATGCAATTTACAAATTGTAGCCGTGGAGTTCGCAAGGCGGATCCCCTTAGAACGAATTCTCGGGATGACACCAGTTTCGAGATATTAATTCCCGAACTTTGCGGAGAAATGCATTGGCGTTCCAGTTCTTAACAAAACGTCGCTTTATGTATTGAAGCACAACATTAACTGGAACGCCAATGAATTTCACCGCAAAGTTCGCGGATTAATATCTAGAAACTGGTGCCATCCTGAGAATTAATTCTAACTGGATCCGCCGTGCGAACTCCACGGTTACAAATTGTAAATTGCAATATGGACCATCAGGCAATTAGTTAGAAACTTAATTAGTAATTTTTGTTAATTAGTTGATTATGCATTTCATTTTTTTGTGCAAGTAATGTCCGCCTCTTCGAGTAGACCAGCTCATTAACTATAATTGGGCTATCTGCCACAGGCAACCTTAAATAAATTTTGAAAGTGTTCGCTGAAACACCCTGTATACTCTTTACACCGTGTACTAGAGTCAAAGGTGCTCGCACAAGCCAGACGTTCTCAGAGTTTCTGTGGGCCAAAGGCCTTCCTTGTTGATCTCTTGGTGTTCTTGGTGGTCACAGAACCGAGATCGCTTGGTATTCTTCAGACAAGTTACCAGCGCGAAGTAACGGACACAAAATGGAGACGCATACACTCCAAACGCTTGGACCCAGCTGAAATTTACTCCGCCCAAGGCTACACAAGGAAAAACCATAATAGCCATTGTTACTGCGCATGCATGCCACTCCTAATCTGACTTAGCCAATTTCCTTTTGTGTGATAACAGCAAAAACACAAATGCTATAGTTATCACATTCATTGTTCAAGCAGGAAGCTCTAAAGACTTATTAGTTAGGTTGGTATTTAAGCCCACGTAAGAAACACGCGCGGAAAGCAAAAGGCGGGTTGTTCTGATATCTTATCAGGGGTCAGCAAGGTGTCCTTGCCCTTCCGGTGCCTCGACAAGCACGCGGTGGTCTCTCAACATATCATTTAGGCACCTTCTGGTGTTGCCAAAATAGGATTTGTCACAAGACAGGGTAATCTTGTAAAACACTTCAGTTTTACGCGAAAGAAAACGCGTGCTGCACAGGAGGTTTTTCTTTTGTCGCGCCATTGACGACCGTGCACATGCGTGCGTTACTTTGTCCGTAGGTGGGAATAAAACCTGGACGCCACAGTTCTTTAGACGGCGGGGCAGGTTGTGTTTATACGGCACCACCAACGGTTGTGCGCCTGGGTGGTTCTGACAGCTGCATTAGGCTTTACTGTACCTCTTCCAAGAGGTTTTCAACAACTGGAAGAAGACGTTTTTGAGGGGTGCGTGCTTTTTTAAGGCGCTCAACTTGACGTTTTACCTTCGAGGTCACCTGGTCCTCACACAATTTTCTGAGAGCCGCACGCATGCCGTTTACAGCAACGCCCAGTTTCACAATTTTAGAGTGGGCCGAATCATATAACATCATTTCTGTCTGAGATTTCAGCTGGCACAGCCTAAACACCTGTCTTTCATGAAAACATAATTGTACATCGAGAAACTCCAGGCACCCATTCGCTGGCATCTCATGCGTGCACTTAAAACCTACCACGCAAGATTCAAACAAAGTGAAAACGGTTCACATCGTATCTGTTGTCCGATGTGAGATTATGATAAAAAAGTTACAAGATAGTCATCAACGTGCCCCAAAAAATCTTGCTCACTTTGACCACGGCAATGTTCGCTGAGATGTATTTTTTACATCGCGCGACGAAAATGTCGCTTAAAAGACGCGCTAAAAAAGACCCCTGGCTTTTCTAATCCTTTCGCGCGAAATCTCCGTAATTATTATTAGTAATGATGCGTGAGAGATAAACATGACATTTTTTGAGAATAGGCAACAGATAAACCTGCAACATGCAGGGATATCACAAGACAAAAGTCTTCAACAAAATCCCTGAAAGCGCAGACAAGTTCAATTTGTGGAATAGAATAAGACAACTCGATACTGGCTACCTTGCAGCATTGCCCTCGGCAAAAAATAAAACAAAATAAAATGAATGTATAACTTCTCTTGAATTGCGGATTAGAAAGATAACCGACATTCAGGGGCTCGGAAGTACCGCACTTGTGCGTTGTGCGTCCGAAGTTGTGCGTCCTAAAGTTGAGTGCCATAAAAAAGCAGGCTTAATTCCCTGAGGAAGTTCTTGCTGAAGTTGTTGAAAGCTTCATGAAAGAGGTACAGTCAGTTGTTGAGGCACAAATCAGCTTTCAGAAACGTCCCGGAGCCCGACCGGTGGTCGTGCCTTGTAAGCACTCTCTCTCCCACAAGATAAATAATTTGGCGGGAAAATACGGCGTCTCGATTTGATTCTCGGTTCCGGACAAACTGGTGCGCATGTGCCCAGTCGAGTACGATGCGGCCAGAAAACGTTCCTGTGCTATAGAAGCACGCCACGGGTTTCGTCCCGTATAAGACTGAAGTGGATTACCAGATTCCACTCTGGTGTGGCAAATGCTGTAAGTGGAAGGTGCCTATCGACGATAGGGAGCCCCGCGCGCATGTGAAAGATTTCAGTGCAGTCCGATTTTCGTTCGCACATGTGTCTTACGCAGGTTATAATCGGAATCTCACACATTGGCGCTTTATTCCTCTTGCATCAAAAACGAAGATGATAACTGCATTAGCACCGTTTCTATTGGTAACACACCGAAAGAAATGGTGTATCGAAGTCAGAGTTTGAGAGGCATTCATGCGTGGAAAAAATGCTGATGTTTTAAGCTTCTTCCTTGCGTAGCCTTGTGTTGAGTAAATTTCGATTGTAGTCAAGCGTTTGTGGTGCATTGATGTCCCTTTTGTGTCCCGTTTATTAGCGCTCGTAATACGAATGAAGAATCTCGCATCCAACCCGCGCGTTAACAGTCCTAATTACAGTTGCGGTGATGAATTAAAAAAAAAAGCTTTACATTCGTTAGAGCTGCTCGCCGTTGGCCGGCCCCATTCTACTGTACGTCATCAAACCTCTTGTTTAAATGCGTGCCCTCACCTGCTATAGTGTTTTGTGTTGTGGCTTCCGAAATAGACGTACAGACGCCACCATCCTCAGAGCCTGAAGAATAGTAGAATGGCACACAGCGCAGAATTTGATTCAGATGCTAACAGCACGCACTTATCGACCCGCGGATTCTTAGCTGCCATTGTGTCAGTCCACATTGATTGATGTATTAATTTAAATTTATTAATTCTGGATCTGAAGTGCCAGAACCACGATATAATCACGAGGCACGCCGTAAGGGGCACTCTAGATCAACTTTGAGCAGCTGGGGTTCGCGTGTACCTTAAACTAAGCACACCAGCGCTTTTGCATTTCAACCATATTGAAATACAGTGGCAATGACCGAGATCAAAACCTCGAACTCGAGCTAAGCAACGCAATACCATTGCGATTAGGCTACCGCTGCAGGTGACTGCTTTAGTGCCTAGTGGTCATGTTAACTGAGACAGTTCACCTAAGTTTCCTATCGCACGTCACCTGCCGACCTAACGTCGATGCATATGAAAAGCTAAGTCATCTCCTTATTCGGATCACTGTCTATTCCTAATAGCATAAAACGTTTTAGCCCTTCATTTTCCGAATCGACCACGCACAAGTTAAAATATACGGTGACTATCATTGGCCTGCTTGGAAGCCGATGTCACTGACAGGCACAATGATCTGCGCCGTGTCTGTTGAGTAGTCGGCAGCTTTTGTTCTATGAACGATTCTAGGTATTTAAAAGATACGCTTGACAATGTGTCCAGAGAGAATTCTAGTAGGTCATATGGGCGATTGCTCTATAGAGGCACAAACACTCACAAATGCTTTGTATTTATAAAATTATTAAAAAAAAGTTCCAGGGCTTTCAAATGTAGAATGCTAATCTTGCAGACTAAATTCGTTGCGTATGAATGTAGCCCGGGATTATTGCTATTGTATTGTCAATTACGGACAAGGGGGTGGGGGGGGGGTGCATGCAATACTGATGTGCACGAAAAGTTCAAAATGTGTGAGTTAATTATGGGCTTTCCAGAAAATGAGCTATGCACATGTGTCAATACGCAACAGTCATGAAATGTAATTTCTCCTGGTTTGCTGGGAGAATCAAATGACGCATTTAAACTTGTTGGGTATGGTTGCTATCTTGTATATAACGGTAGCTAGCATCCGGGTACAAATAGTCATTTTGCAATAATCTTTTTATCAACGGGCTGAATCGCATTATGGACGTGTTTTGCGAGCCGCCTATCACGTTTTCCCGCTATCCTGGGGTAGGTCAGTAAGTTAACAGTTATACCTGGTAGAAATAAAGGAAATGTTATGTCTGATGTGCATAGCAAATTTCAAAGGGTGTGGGTTAATTAGAATTTTTACACTAAATTTTACTTACAGCAATACTTGAAAGCGCGAACAACGTTTAGACAGGTGTCTTCCTGTCCCGGGAGAACGAAATGAGTAATTGAGTTTAATGCGAGAAATGAGGGCTACATTTCGCATACGCTTGTACAGGTTTAAATTGTGGTTTATGATTACAATTATTAATAAACTGCACGGACGAAAGTCCAGAGAGTGAGAACGATAAAATGAAAGACGAAAATGTTAACCGCAGTGAGCCTGTTTGTGCCCCCTGTACTGGAAGAAAGGGAAACAACAGAAACAAGAGAAGGTCAAGAGTACACGTGCACATAAGTCGCCTGCGTAATGAAAATTCTCAGTGCTGTGTCACAGGCGGATGCTCAGTCCAGTTGCCTTCAGGAGTGGCCGTAGGGATTGTCTAGTTGGTTTATACCGGTGCGGAGGGCAACCCCATCATCTTGGAAGGACGGGCATAGAAGGTCTTCTGCAGCGATTCCGCAAAGTCGCCGTAGTCAGCTCTGTTTGGGTTTTCTTATCTTGGGTTGTATTAGCAAATATATAATCTATTTTCATACATTTTATTACAAATACCTTGCTGTCAACGTTAAAGTCTCAAAAAGCGCACCAAATTTTAAATCAGATAGGACAATCTTCGTTCTACTGATCTGCCTATACAGATACTGCAGTAAACTTTCGTTCCGTCTCTCGAAGGTATCATCTTTTTTTGTACAAAGCTCCTAATAAAAAAGAAAAAAAAAGAACGATTTTTTCCTGTCAAGATCCCATGTTGCCATGTCAGAGTGCGAGCAGATTTAGCCATCCATTCGGCTATGCACTGATTTGCTGCGGTAGCAGCAGCCTTTCGCATCACGGGACCGCCATTTCTTTAACAACATATTTGCGATGCACACAACGCGGGGTATTTCTCCGCTGCAGTATGGCCTTTTGTTACCCACAACGTATATGCACAGACACCCTAATTGTCAGTCTGTGTGGAGCCAATACTCCGCATGAATTACAACGCTCTGAGCCGGCACGACAGCGCGTCGGATAGCCGTTCTCGCTCCAAAGTAGGCAAGGGCATGTTAGTTCGAATGTGATTGTTACTGCGAGGTAAGGCAGAAAACTATGCCGATTGTCCTGTTGATTATCTATTAAGACAAACTGCACCACATCAATTATGCGTCTATGGAAGCCGTGTCGTGACACTACATCGCGATCGAGAGTTTCACCATGTACGTTACCACTCTCTAGTGAAACCGGGTTTCCTTCCTGCCTCCTTTCGACGCAGAGGGACACGTTTACGTATGTATACCGTGTCGATGTGTGATAACTCGGTGATAACTATTGATAACAATTATTTTAGCTGCTTATCAGGAGCACTTGAGTCTCGCAAGACGGTTGATGCAAGTTAGAGTTCATTTCGCTGGTAAATAATCAGGCATACTTGCTGATACGAGAGAAAGTGTAATTTATTGAACTTAAAAACAATGACAGATTTCGCCGATGATACATTTAGCCATTGTTAATTGCCGCCGCCACACCAGCTCCAACAGCGCCTGATACAGCGCCGCCTGCGATGGCCTGCGCTATTGCCCAAATTACAGCCGGAATCGCCTGCTCATCGGTTTCATCGCCGAAGCTATTAACAGGCTTTTCGAGCGCCTTCAAAGTCTCCATGATATCTTCCCGGTGCTCCATGAGGGAACGGGACAGTTCTTCCGTGAGCTTTTTTGTTGCGTCGTCCGTGTTCTTTGCCGGCTTGCTAAGCGTGGCTGCGTGAATTTCTGTAACGTCAAGCGAGAGAAAGACATGAAACATGTCACGCACGCTAGAATTCAAGTACTTTTACTGAGGACGGCGAAAAAAATTTATGAGTTGTGATTTCTGCAGAAAGTATATCGCGATAGATCAAGGTTCCAAACAGCGATAAGGTGCCACAGAAAGGCTGTCCGACGTTTCGATAGGAGGACCTATCTTTGTCAAAGGCATAGATCCTTCTATCAAAACGTTGGCCAGCCTTTCCGCGGTACCTTATCCCTGTTTGTAACTTTTATACACAGCGTGCTACTCCATCTATCAGACCCCTTCTTGATTTTGGATCGTGATACATAATTGTTTAAAGGTATGGCACGTTAACGACAGTGCACCCATAGAGGGAATGCACGACACCAATATTTCTGTAAAACGTTGGCATTTTTACAGCACATGAGAGCCGGATGAAGTGCCTCTGAGGTAGCACTTCTCTTTGTCTATGATAACTGAATATGTCCTTCGAGTTGCAACCATCCAGTGCGCTTAACGCGTCCTTCGCACGGAATCGAGGGGAAGTCAAATACCGGATACGCGTAATTTTCGCTGATTGCCTACACTCGTCCAGAGGATGCGTGCACACCGCAGAGTAAAATCAACCTAAATGCTACATTAAAAGCTAACTTCAGAAGGGAAAGCGCCGACAGTATACACTTATGTATAAAGGTAACAAAGTCTTTGTTCCCTTCGAGTAATGACAAATTAAAATGTCGCAGTTTCACCCTAAAGGCGAAGCATCAATTGCCAACTATTAGAGAGCTATACGAAGTAAGGATAGTAGTTTTATCATCTGTATAAACTTGGACATGCAGCAGCACCAGCAACGCGCAGAACTGTTGTCGACGCCGTCGCCGTTTTGCCCGCGTTCGCACCGAACGCGCGCGGCGTTGGTGACTGTTGCCAGGGCCTCTGGGGGCGGCTCGGAGGTTTTCGACGATATCAGAACGGGGAACTCGTCGAGCAGCGTCGGAAGTCTTTACCACCTTCTCGCGTCGCAACGTTTTATTGCGATAGCAATTATATGGACACTCAAATAGAATTTCTGTTGTCGGCGTCGCCGTCCCCGTGAGGTTCCGTATAACGTCAACGGCGATGAAATCGTCGCCGCGCGCCGGACGCTGTATGTGCGAGTGAAAGGGCGCGAGGGAGGCGCGCTTTCACGGGGACGGGGAGAACGAACGTGCGTTCACGCACGGCGCACGGCGGAGAATACGCACGGCGGAGAACAAACGCGCGTTCTGCGCCGTGCTCCCTGATGGGCTGCAGAATTAAGCGTCTCTTTCCTCCTTTGCAATCACCATATATATTGACCCTTTTCGCGGAGCAGTTTGTTTTAGAGAAACGAGATGGCGCTCACGGTGGCGCGCGATACGTCTCCTCAGTGACCGCGCACGAATACGAAACCATCACCGCTTCTAACTTGCTTCTGTGCGATCAGCTGTCGGAAATGCAACTGAGTTTTCGCTAACACACTGTGCTCCAATCATGCTAGATTGAATCATGTTGATTGAAGACGTGTGCAGTAGTTGGCTGCAAAAATAGTGACTGGCATGTTAAGGAATGGAATGAATCTGTGTGGCCAAGTTCGCGGACCGCTGCTGCAACTGTCAGAACGTGTTACTGGCACTTTGACATGTACGGCTTTCCTCGAGGATACAGAAATTTGCTCATCCGCCAGCCTTGTATAGCTAACCTTCAAAGAAAGGGCTTCATCCCCAGAACGTCGGCAAGAGTGAGTACCACTTGTTAAACAATGACAAAGGGAGTAGCGCCGCTTCCTGTCACAGTAAGTTGCGCGCACGTTATCTATACACATCTGTCCCAAATGGCAGGAAAACTTACGCCCACTCTATCGCCGACGTATCAAGAATAAGTGAATGGGCGCACACTTGATTATATGCGCACTGTATATGCACAATAAATGACAGACTACACCGATGGCGCGCGAATGGTCGAAGCTGAATATTTCGTGTCGGTCCACAAGAGTAAGCGAGTTACTAGCTGTAATATATATTTGCTACAAGGTATTACAATGTACAAAACAGCTACATTTCAAGCTTTGTGCGCAGCAAGAACAAATCTATCGGCACTGAGCACACCCGCGAGGGATTAGGCAGAAAATAATCAGATAGTGGCCGCACCGAGGAACTTCACTGCGTCAGAAACTGACAAGCCATGCTTCGAAATATTTGCCAAAGAAAGAACAAAGAGCAAAACACACTAATCCTGACTGAAGTCATGAGCGGAATGTTTGGATAGCTTGGAATATATAAAGACCCGCTTTTAAAACAAGCACCATATACACTGCTTGCGCCGTTTGGACATAGCTTAATGAGCTCCGAAATCGCTTTTGCATGTTCTCTGCAGCTGTGATCAAAGCTTCGTGTCGTCCACCTAGTCATCGTCTACGATATCTCCGAAAACAGAGGTTTTCTAAGCCGCGCCGGCGTTCCGGCGTCATACACTTCCATTGTAAACAAGGAGGCATCGGAGGAAGTTGAGGCAAGTAATGGACGCGTCACCACGTGATCAAACATGGCAGCGCCCACGGCTGCGCCGCGAGAAGTGTCAATAGAGCACACGCGACTTCTTCCGTCGCGCGAAAGGCCGTGGGGGTACGGGAGGGAGGAAGGGAGGGGAGGCGACGTTTAGCTGCTGCACCAAATGCGTACGGCGCAGAACGCGCGTTTGTTCTCCGCCGTGCGTTCGCTCCCCGTGAACTCGCACATACAGCGTCCGGCGCGCGGCGACAATTTCATCGCCATCGGCGTCATGCGGAACCTCACGGCGACGCCGACGGCAGAAATCCTCTTTGAGTGTCCATATAATTGCTATCACAATAATAAGACAGCCATTATAGCCTGCCTACTAAGGTTGTTGTATGCTAGTTCTTCTGTTTTTATTAAGATGACAATAAAAGAGATTTATTCACCTGCAATGTACTGCTATTCATTTTTACGCAGTGGTAATAATTCCAACTTGCAGGGCCAAGTTGGAATCAGCTAACGCAAGACAGGGGTAACTGGAGATCACAGGGAGAGGCCCGCAGTGGACACAAATATAGGCTGATGATGAATGAATGATGAATGAATAATAATAAAAACATTATACTGAAAGAAGTAGTCACTGGTACAAGAAATATTGTATAGCATGATGAGAGGCATCACTTCTCGAATCCCACCGTCTGAGAAATTGCGAATAATATTACTGCTTGTAAACATAAAGAAACCTTTTGAACACAGGTTGGCATCTATCTCCAGGAGCAGAAAATGCCAATAGCTAGAGGGACCACTGAATGTAAACGTGCGAACGTAGAAGAGAGCACACATAAGTGCGATTTGCACGAGTTTTGGTACTTACGGCAGAGATGCCCCAGGATGACGAGTGCCAAGATGACGTAGGACTTCATGGCGAATGGTCTGCGGCAAAGAATGCCACGTTAGTTGGGATGAACATTCACCAGCCCACAAATCTCTATGGGGCGCTGCAAAAATGACTCTCGCGGATGTTTTGATTGTAGCTTTTCAGGTCTATAAGACATGTGCTAAGCCTGGTCTAGAAGCAGGTGACAAAAGTGGTTTAATCGTGTTTTCTGACGTGCCACTGACACACGTCAGAAATTCTTTTCCCTAGCGAAAAGAATTCTTCTTCTTTCTTTCTGGGGTTTTACGTGCTAAAGCCAGTTCTGATTATAAGGCACGCCGTAGTGGAAGGCTCCGGATTAATTACTGCCGGTAGCTAGACATCCGGTTATCGCGACGCAGCTCCTTTCCTGTGACGACATAAAGATTTGAATTCCCTGCAAGATGACAGAATTTGTTTTGTTTTGGAAAACTCTGTTGGTATTTTAAAGTAAAAATTTATTGCCGACGCTCCCGCGTTTCGCGTGACTGATAATGATGCTTCGGGTGCTGCTGATGTTTGCTTCTGGGTCAGTCGGTATCCCAGCGGATATATTACCGGATGTACATAAACGAAAGTAAATTATGTGCACCGAATGCGACTGCCATGAAAGAGGCCCATATAACTAATTTTGGCTTACCAACTAAGTATTGGCCGTGAGCGCACGTCTATTCTGACGTAATAATACAAACACATTTCCAGCATAAAATTTAAATAGATAATGTGAGCTCATATATATATCGGGAAAGCACACCGAGCTCTGAATGGAAAAGATTGTTATAGTGAATGGATTCTTTGATTCACTTTATTATTTTTTATTTAGCACATTTGGTAGGTCCCACTGCATATGTGGCCATTCTTGGCCCATCTCCCAAATTGATATATGCTTATTAAGGTATGTGCCAACTGGCCCATAACAGGTGCAGAAAGCTGATACGCAGAGATATATGCGTGGCACTACTTCTCTGTGTATACACCTGCCATCGCTACTGTTCTCCCGAGAAGCATCACACATCGCTTTCGTCCAACTGACATCGCTGCCGTCTGATACTATGTGACAGCTTAATTCTGTGTCTGCATTGCGGCATAACTTCGAAGTGGTGCAAGGTATAATCATAACAGTTGCGTGAGAATAGAGCACCGACGTTTCTGGCGGACAAAGTTAACATAGCAACGAGATTACACGTTACAGAGGATAAAAGCAAACACAATTGTACGCATAGGGTTAGTTCTAAGATATTTCATTACCCATTATCCACACAGGTTCCAGCTGTGTGTGTTAGATCTGCATAAATTCTTGAACTCAGAAATTACACCGGAAGCGTCGTTGGTTCCAGCTATTTTACTGAAAGTCACACCACAGCGCAGGTTAGCTGGGATTTTTGTAAAATTTACGAGTGTAGTCATGACTAGTGCAGAGAAGCTGATCAAACGTAATCGACAGCTTTACAAAGCGTTCTGTAGAATGGAAAACTCCAGGTATTCAGGTATCTCCCTATATCTACAGATACTATTTCGTTTTTCAAGTTCAGATGTGTTCGAGGAAAAGATTACAACACGAAGTTCTCCTTCGCAATGTTTTCGAGTACGGAGCAAAAATAAATGGTGAAAAGTATTTTCGCAAGAGCAGGGAATATATCAAAGCGTTTGAGCCGAAATTTGCAGCACTCAAAGAATCAGTGTGACTTTATCTAATACACAAGCCATTTGGGCCTCCACTTTTGTATGAGGTTTTTATGATTAGATATACTGAATTTGTGTTTCTCTCTGTACAGCATCAATATTCCTCATTCAAAAAAAAATTATTTGATCTACATAGCCCATATATTTGACGATTTTAGTGCAGTTATTGCAACACGTCTCTACTACGTGAATGATTCAAAATTCAACGAACAATACCATTGGTGTTGTGCAGTTAATGCAAACACCTGAAACAAAGACAGTAATTCAAATGTTGAACCCCACCACTTCCCCCCGATACATGAAGCAATTTTTCAGCCTAAATCTTTGCAACAGCATTTCTTGCGACTTAGCCGCGACGTTACAATTAAAAAGAAATGTTTATTACCCCTTTATCTCACCTGCCGGTATGTCTCACGCTAACGGGCGACGCAGGCTGCAGGCTGGATTCCGTTGTCGTTTCTGCCTCCACGGCAACGGCGTGAACTGCTGAAACTGCTCTGGCTTTTTATACTTGGAAGCAAGCACAACGTTTTCCGGCCGTTCTAGTATGTTCTGATAGAAAGATAAAATCAAACAATAGCACACACTCTTTTGTTCATGAATTAGCTCTAGTCTGTATTAGGAAAGGTTCGTTGATATAGGAAGAAGTACTTGCGTACGGAGATATTAGTGCTAGATTGGGCGTTTTTCTAATATCGATAATAGTAGCTCTAGGAAATACGATAATACAATGACAGCTGACAGCAAGGACGACGACCAACACGAGAACAAGTCAGGAGCCAACGTTTCGACAATTGGACTTGTCTTCTTCAAGGCGACATATGCTCTCCTCGGCACGGTATATACACATAGGCAGGGTTCTTCTAAAGGGGAGAGAAGGTAAGGTGGGTGGGTGAGGTAACGAAAAATTAAATTATGGGGTTTTACGTGCCAAAACCACGATCTGATTATGAGGTACGCCGTAGTGGGGGACTCCGGAAATTTGTACCACCTAGGGTTCTTTAACGTGCACCTAAATCTAAGTACGCGGTTGTTTTCGCATTTCGCCCCCATCGAAATGCGGCCGCCGGGGCCGGCATTCGATCCAGCGACGTCGTGCTCAGCAGCCCAACACCATAGCCACTAAGCAACCACGGTGGATTGAGGTAACGAGCGATAGTTTGTTAGCGGCGAGGGCGTAGAATTGAAGAGATGGATAACGCGCTACTGATAGTCGGTGGAGGAATTTGAGGCAGCGCCGTGTGTTAGCCGGTTGACGTGTCAGTGTAGGTTTCTCTTTTCGTGGAAGGGGCCGGAACAACGGGAAGGGGAGGGGGGGGGGGGGACGGTATCTGCTCCACTGGAGGTCAGTGAACTATAGTGTCTGACAGAGAGAATAAAAGTAGTGACAGAAAAATGCTGCGCGTGGAACACATTAAAAAAACGGGGGTGGGCGCAAATATATAAATAAAAGAACGAAAGGAATGAGTGAAAGCAACGGGAGGTTTCAATATTATGAACATTCGAACAGCGAAAAATAAAGCTAAGTAACTCAATGAAAAATAACTAAGTGCTGTTGCCTATGCTTTGACGTTTAGCATAGCGAATAGATTCTAAAGCTCCCTTTGAAACGTTCATGCCTATTAGTTGCAATGTCTTGAACCTATGGATGAGGTGCGATTCTCTATATTATCTGTCTCGCGCAAAACGGAAATTTGACTGTAGGCGTTTTCATTTCTCGTGGAAGTAATGGCCGCCTCATCGAGTAGTTTAGATCAAGGATTATAATTCTAAATAATTTGGTGCAGCTAAAATGAAACACCCTGTATATGTCCAGCTTTCAAAGTTTTGTGCCCTGCTTAAGATACAATTTTTTTACCCGCCATGTCAGCTGCGTGATTATGCCTTATCTCGCTGTTGAGTACACAAGGAAATTAAAGGGATTTATTTATGTATTTCATTTCAGAAGTACTGCCAGACCTGATGGTGCCATAGGCACGATTGGATAATACAATGAAAAAAAGATGTCCCCTGAAATAAATTCGTTTCATGTACACCAAGGCAAGAAACAATGTATCAAGCGCACACAAAGCAGTAGGTCCTATACATTTCTTCTTCTTTCTGGGGTTTTACGTGCCAAAACCAGTTCTGATTATGAGGCACGCCGTAGTGGAGGGCTCCGGATTAATTTTGACCACCTGGGGTTCTTTAACGTGCACTACAACGCAAGCAGACGGGCATTTTTGCATTTCGCCTCCATCGAAATGCGGCCGCCGGGGCCGGGATTCGGTCCCGCGACCTCGTGCTTAGCAGCGCAACGCCTTAGCTGACTGAGCCACCCCGGCGGGTGGTCCTACACATCTCCAACAACTGGCGAAAACACTATTTGCAAAACAAAAGAAAAAGAGACACAATAATATTTGCGCGAAAGCACTTCAGCAATAGAATATGGCGCTTGTTTGAACAGTCAAATTAATGCAAGACAAATGGCAATCGACGGAAATGTGCGTCAGATGCCCGAGACGAGATACATAGAAATGAAAAAAAAAAAAAAAAAAACAACCGGCACAGAAAACTGGTAAGATTGCCTACCCAGTGCGGATACGAATGACTACATGTCCATATATTCAACTGCTTTTGCCAGTAACCGATTTTATTCGGTGACTGTCTGCGGAAGTAAGGAGGTTCTAACGCCCCATTTATTCATTAGAGTATTCCTTCAGTTACATTGAATGCCGAGGCAGCCCCCGGAAAGTAAAGCTAGTTTCGGTTTCAAGGAACATGCGCGCTCCTAGTGGTTGCCGGACATCCTATGTTACTTTTTTATTTCTCTTTTTGTGAATTTAAATCGGGCGAAGCGCGGCGTCATCGTGCGTCCGTCGAGCTTGCCTCCTCTCACCATTGCCACTCGCTCAGCGATGTCACAGATCGCGCTTGGTCGTCTGCTTCGGTTGTCATCCAAGTGTGAAGATGGGAAAGATAAGACAAAGAAGCTTGATAAGGCGTGCAACGAGCGGAAGACGCAAGAAACCAGGTCGACCAAGCATTATACAAAGATGGCTAAATCGGCATATCACTTGTGTTGCGCGGCTCTGTGGTGTTCGAACACCGGGAATTACAGTTCTGCGAAGCTTCTCAGGTTTCCCAGTGAACACGGGTAAGCACAAGTATTTCACTCTATTTTCCGAGCAGGTATTCATTTTGCATGAGTAAACCAGTTATGTGCAAGCCTGAGTGGACTAACGCAGCCCGTCTGTTGTCGGTGAAATACTTGTAATGAAGGGCTTGAGAGCGTGTTTTTGGGCTATACACTTTGTTCACTAGTTGTCGACATGCACAGCCAAGGTTAAAAAGATGAAAAGAAAGACGCAGCCGTAGTGGTTAATAATTTTCGCCTTGGTTTGTATCTTCTGGAATCTATTTTCACTCATTATGTACAAATTTCCGTTGTTAATGAAAATTCCTTCTGTAGATTGTCACTTTCGCACTGCGTGGAGGTCAGTCTTTTTCATTACCGAATGTGTGAATAAAAACAAAAGTTTTCAATTTTTACTTGTGTTGAGTTTTGGCTGGCCGAGAAATCGGCTAGTTTTAGTTGATCCACTTCACAACACATGAACAAAATTAACGATTCATGGCACCAGGAAGTTATTTTCTTTATGCTACCCCCCACTATACCCGTGGACTAGTTGAAGTGTAGCCCTAAATGTAACCGCAAGTTAGGACTTTCAAAGCGACTACTCTCACAAAATGACGAAATGAACGAGAAGAAAGGGAACCGAGGGGCCCGATTTCTTTAATAAGCATATCATAAGAAGCCAACAAACAATAACACCAAGGACAACATAGGGGAAATTACTTGTGCTTAATAATTGAATTAAAGAAATGATAAATTAATGAAAATGGATGAAAAAATAACTGTCCGCAGGTGGGGAACGAACCCACGTCTTCGCATTACGCCTGCGATGCTCTCACCATTGAGCTACCGCGGAACCGTTTTCCCATCCACTTTCTGGGGTATTTATGTTTTACAACTATAACTAACCCTGGGAGTGTTAGCCAGCGCCGTTAGCCAGCGTTAGCCTTGTGAGTGGTGGCGCTGGCTAACACTTCCAGAACTTACCATAGTACAACATTCTTGAAATAACACCACAAATGATCTGTAGTACTCGTACATGCATCTGTTTCGCAAAGCAATGGAAATGCAGAAAAATAAATATTTAGAGTGTTTGGACGTCGTCAGTTCAAGAAAAAAAAAAAATATTTTGCGCATATTTTTGGTACGTCTAGTACGTAAACCACACTAATTTATAGTCAGATATACCGTCAAGTACGTGTACTTCAGAAGCCAGTTGGAGCATGTTGTTGCTGACACAAAAGTTATCTTAGGCTTAATTCGACGTATGTTAGATACGGGTGGGCTTTTAACTAGCTGTGTTAAACGAGTAAAGTGTCAAGCAGCGTTCAAGCCACAGTGGTTGCTGCCTCGGTAAATTCCCCGTTGTATTTAACTGAAGGTACATTAAAAACTCCTTTCAATGTAATATGAGATGACAGACCTCTGGGCGCACAATGGAAATTCATAGAGACTTTAGAAAATGCAACATCTGACTATTTGCGGGCCTGCAAACCCTGTAACTGTAAAATTAAGATTATCGGTGCAAACGTTGATGAAAACGGACTCGATACCCTGTATATCGGCTAATCTTTTGACTTGTAACGATTCCTTAAACACGACGAAGTTTCTCGCCTTCCGGTGAGACCTAACCGTCGCCAATATCGGGATCCAGCCATGTTTCGGTTACTGTCATTAGATGGGGGTGGTACGCGAACATAGTAGTTTGTAAATCCATTTTTTTTTCAGAATACTATAGGCTAGGTATTGTTTATGCAGTGAAACAGTTTTTGTTCTGCGTGGCCGATTAATCATACATCGGTGTTTTTGTTAGTTTTTATGCCGACAGGGATCATTTTATCCTGAATGTCACCCAATTCAAACAACTTGCTGTCAATGTTTATTAGCTCATTTGTAAGATTGACTTTAGATTCTGTTTTTCTGATTAGCTGAGTATACTCTTCTACACCTGTATTTTTTTAGTGCCATGAAAAAGAAGAATTTTCTGAAATGGAAATATTTCTGGCCTTGTAACATGTAACAGTTATTTAGAACATTAACCTTTTCCCCACGATTGAAACATTTGAAAATTACAGGTAGCCTTTTACAATGCTGCCGCCGTTCAAACTTATGAATTCCTTCGACGAAGTTTACACGTACACCCAAGTTTTTACTAAACAAACTATTGAATACCTTGCCGATAAGGTTGTCTGCAGGTTCACCAGTCGTTTCCGGAACGCCAAACACCACTAGGTCGTGCCGCCTGCTCTAGTCTTTGAAATGAACGACCTTAGTCTCCAAGTTTCTGACGGTAATTTCAAGGCATGTGATCTCTGTCCTATCTTCTTTGATGTGTAGAGACGATTCTTCGACTATCCTTAACCTTGATTCAAAGTCGACGAGTCTTTTCAGAATGCTGTTCTTTACGTCAAGTAGCTGAGCTAAAAGTTAAGTGGATCAGCGGTAGTAAAAACTCATCACATATAGTAGGGCACAACAATCGCAGGCTCTTTGGCCAGCCAGGTAGGCAAAACAGAGATTCCTCGTTTTAACGAACTAAACTCGGTTACTAATCTACACAAAGGAAAAGCATCGAATTCATCACTGTGCTTCAGCGGTTCCAGCCGACGTGCGAACTAATGAGTACGACGGAAGTGGGCTGCTTAAAATCCAGATGAGGTGATGTAGATGCCGTTGGGAACAATCATTACCAGTCTTTGCGGAGAAACGGTGTTTCACGCGTACAGCCATCGTGACGGGGGTGATGCGCTGTAGAGACCAAGTGATTGACATGCGCGCAGTTGTTAAAAAGGACACGGGCCGCACTGACTAAACCAGTCGGAACATGCGATGCGCCAGGCCGCGATGTTGCACCGATGTGCGCAATCTGCGCACAGAAAAGCAGTGAACTCATCACGGGGCTTTCGGGTGTCCAGTCAGCGTGCTACGGTATCGAATCCTGTATATGGCTGCAGCATACCGATGCGGGCAGGTTGCAAAAACTCTCGTGTATTTAGATTTATTCGCACGTTAAAGGACTACAGGTCATCAAAATTTTACAAGCAAGCGCTAACTTAGTAGAATAGGGCATGGCGTACGATTTCTCGTACGCATTCGGAATGCTTATGAACCCGCAGGTATTTATTTGTCTGGGAGTCGGTGCATATTGATTGCTACAAAAATAAATGACATAAATTCTGGGGTGTCATCAGCAAAAACCGCGATATTATTTCGAGGCATGACGTAGTCGGGAACTCCGGAAGAATTTTAAACCCCCGAAGTTCTTTAACGTGCACTAAATGCACGATACACAGGCGTTTCAGTATTTCGCCCCCATCGAAATGGGGCAGCCAAGTCTCTTATCAACTCCTCACCTGCCGAAGTAACGTCGATGGATATGCGATGCTAAGCATGTTCAGGTCGCAGACACTCTATTCCAGAGGTGACGAAACATATCAGCCACTTGTCTGGGTAAGACACGTACAACTTGTAATGTACGAATACATTCATGGGCCTGCTTAGAAGCCGATGTTATCGATAGACAATGATATGCGCCGTGTGTCTTCAGTACTCGGCCTGTTTTGTTTGATGAAAGATCAATATTTGTACAAGAGACGCTATACAATGAATAAAATCAAGATATAAAAGTACCATGACTGTTGGACGATGGCTGGATCGACATAAAGGCTTAGAAATGCATGTTTAGCATTTCTCTATCAAAGTAAGTATATAAAAGCCAAGGGCAATGACAGATAAGCCCATTTTAGGTTGGCATGAAGAAAATTACAGAGCATTCAAGTGTAGAATATTCGCATTGCAGACGACGAGTGTATGTAGAGTGTGTATTATTTATACCATGATATTGTCAAAAGTGAGAAGGAGGGGGGAGGAGGAATCTGATGGGGGATGTGCATGTGATGTTTAAATTGTGTCGGTGAATTACGGCCTTTGCTGAAAATTAGCAATGGACATGCTTTAATGCGTAATACAGTCATCATACGCTCTTTTCTACGGTTTCCGGAGACAAGCGAGCCCCCTAATAAGTTTAAACTTCGCGGAAATGGAACCTATCTGGTATATTAGGTATATTACCGAGTATTTAGGTATATTTACTGCTCTTGCATTATATTTTTTATAAGTGTTCTGGATTTGGTTAAAGACGTGTTTTAGGAACCGCATAGAATGTTTTCCCGCTATCAAGGGAGAAGTGAGAGCGGTAACTAATTTATATCTGGTGGAAATGGGAGCAGCATTATGTCTGATGCTGATTAGACAGACAAACTTCCCGATAGGAGAGCAGTTGCGATTTATTGTAATGACAAAAAAGATGTCACCAGAGATTCGTTCAGCCTTTGCTAATTGCCGCCGAGACACCAGCGCCAACAGCGCCAGATACCGCAGCGTTTGCAATGGCCGCCGCGATAGCCAACACTATGGCCGGAATTGCTTGCTCATCGGTTTCGTCGCCGAAGCTGTTTACAGACTTTTCATGTGCCTTGAATGCTTCAATGATGTCATCACTGGTGCTCCATGAGGGAATGGGAAATGTTTTCCGTGAGTCGTTTTGTTGCGTCGTCTGTGTTCTTTGCCGGTTTGCTAAGCGTGGCTGCGTGAATTTCTGTAACGTCGAATGAGAGAAAGACATTGTCACGCACGCTGTCATTCAAGTACATGCAGTGAGGACGCCGAAAAAATAATGATTGAGGAAAGAGTTGGTAGCATGCTGAGGCATGCTGCCAAGACTTTACTATTCGCCATATTCTCAACAACGGAGTAGAAACACTCAACTTCGTACAGAACGCTGCCCATTCTGACCTTGGAAGCTTGTTCGTGTGTCTCTGCATGGCGGAACTGAGCCTGTTGACAAGCGCTTCGAGAGATTGATCTTCATTTTTTATTGTGAGTTGCCTCTATTTGCTTATTCGCGCTGCACACAAGTTGCGACGATTTATGTCTGGGGTTTGGAAGTGTGCGGGAAGCTTGAGCAGGATAGTCGCCACCGCTTTGCTAGCTAATACGACCTCAAGTATCTCAACTAAAAGGGACATATATGCTCCCGGTAACGATCCCAATTAGGTTACTTGTTTTACCTTCATTGAGAATACCACTTGAAAACATGAAGAAATATTTATGTAAGGCTGGCACAAAGCTGCCTCCAGGAGGAGAGACAGCTCGCTTAATTAAGACGAAAGGGAACATTAAAGTACACATATGACGAAGCAGACAGCACACAAACGCGCGATTTGCACAGTCTCGGTACTTACGACACAGATGCCCCAGGATGACGAGCGCCAAGATAACGTAGGACTTCATGGTGAATGGCCTGCGGTAAAGGATAGCACGGAGTGATGAAATAAATTCCTGAGGCCATACACCTCTGTGAGGAACTGCAGAAAATACACTCAGGAAGTGTGCAAGTGTGGCAAAAACATGACAAAAACTTCAAGTGCACCACGAGATGACGACGATGAAAGAAGATGAAAGAGACACACGAGCGCTAGTTTGTCAATGTGACAAGCCCTGCATGTACGGAATCACCGGAAACTTGTGCTTCCCACCAGAAACCCGCAAGGCATCCGGCAGTTTTGACGACTCACGTTTGAGTATGCTTTAGGCGACACTGACTAGTACATGAGTGCGGTACCCAGAAGCAGTCAGCCGGCAGATTTTTTCATTGAAGCTAGCAGACATTAGGTAGTAAGTATGGGCTAACACCGATCTTAAAGATGAGGAAGTTGATTTTGCTGTGCTTTCAGACGCGCAACTGATACTCGAACAATTGCTACCGTAAGCGGTACGCGATGTTGTCGTGGTACAGCCACTGCTGTTGCAACGACAAATATTTTTGTTTAACCCTGCTTGTCTCCAGGATTTATTTTGTTTCGAAACATTCGCTGTTGGTGTTTTATCTGGCACCTTACAGTGGAATGGCGATTGATTTATGCAACTCAATGACCCTGCAACAATTTTGTTAGCGGATAGACAACAAGTTTGCCTTCTTTTAAATTAGCAATATATGTCCAATATAGTAATATTGCATTCCGTAAATTCGTTCCTTTAAATATTACATTCTACGGACAAAAGGCAGTCAGGATAACACGTTACAAGTTCCTCGAAAAGATAAGAAATTTAAAGAAATAGGAGTATTGGTAGTATGCTACAAATGAAACACTTTTTTACACAGCGGCAGCAGCAGGATAAATTGTCTCGTGTTTCAGTGTTGTAACATTTTTCCTTTGAAAACGAAGTATATTTTTACCATAAGTTTCTTCAGCAGCAGTTCGTGCGATTTGAAGGTATACAGCGCTAAAATTTAAACATCACGAAAGCTTGATAGAACCATAGCTCACCTTACGATGAAGACTGAAGGCTTGAGTTGGTCTCCGTTTCTGCCTTGACGGCCACTGTGTAAAGTTCTTGAACTGCTCTGGGTTTTTATACTTGGAAGCAAGCGGGAAGGTTCGTGGCCTCTTTAACGTTTTAGCGGATGTGAAGATAAAAAAATTGCTTAGTGTTCTTTTTTTTTTGTATCCGCGAGTACACCTTTGTTACGATTGTGAGAGGTCAACTGATATATGAAATAGCACTTACGTATGCAGGTATTTACGCTAGCGTACGCGACTGTTTTACCGTGACATTAGCAGCACTATGGAATCAGAAAACGTAATGACCGCCGCGCCGCTGACAACGAACTTGATGAGCAGTGACGCTTGGCCTTGCGATAAGCATACGTGTAAATAGGTGCACCGGTTTCTAATGAAGCTTTTATTGAATCGTAATAAACTGAGCTAGCTGATCCATAGCTAAGACGAGTTTGAACAGCTGAACTGAAAATAAAAAGACTAAGGGATACAGAAAAGGACGTCGCTGTACTAACTGAATTTATTTTCGCGCTTAGGGCTACATATACAGGGTGTCCGACGCAACATTAAAAAATCTGCAAATGCCACGTAGCTGGACATAACCAAGGTAATGTATAGCTGTCGCTTAGAGATACTCAGATTATTTTTTGCATACCACCTAAATGCATAATTAGTCTGAAATAATTAGTTGACTTCTCAAATATTACAGTCACATGAAAAGTGTCAATGAGAAAACTGTAGAGCAGATGAAAAACTCCCGCTACAGCTTTCTGTTGCTTAATACGTGCTACCTAAAAGTGTTTTTCCGAGAGTGAAAGAAGTCTGCGAATACCTTTTGTGCTTAACAGAATTGACCAGGAGTTTCCCGCGGAATGTAAAAATTGTGGACACACTCCGTGTCTATTTGATCATATGTTCTGGCTGTGCCCCAATCAAAGGGCTTCGGACCTCAACAGTGAGGAGGACTGGAGTCGACGCATATCCAGCGCAGTCCTCCAAGATCCACTCCTGGCCGTCCGGAGAGCTCACGACATCGGGAAAGCCTTTGGCCTACCGGTGCCTACGTGGGCGGAGCCACCGACTTGTCCTGGGCGCTTTGTCCTCGGGTCCTCGTTTCTCTGGACCAAAATAAAGTTATTGCCATGCCATGCCAGCTCTTCTAACCCATCTTAGCGCTGTGAAAGTTCGGGCTTGTGTGTGGCCTCTTGCTTGCACCCTTCTGTCATTACACTTAGTGTGACTAAATATCACGCGCCATTCCACTCCTGTGAAAGTGGATTACCAGCGAAGCAGTTTAAAACCCGACATAGTGGCGACACAGAATTTAGATCAAAGGATATATGAGCAAATTTTATTTCTCTTGAGTGGCGACGGCGGTCATACCGAAGAAAGGCACACGCACACACACTTTTATTTTGATCGGTGGTCTTGATCTGCAGCATACATTCGCATGGAAGGCTAGCGCCATCTCCGGCAGCGGGTGGAAAGAAGCCACACGCGACGGGACCGCCACGCCGGGAGAGCGGAAGGAAACTATAGGCACGCAAGCGCTTGGAATGATCACAAACCGAGGGGTGTGCGAGCGTGCACATGGCCGACGCGGGTTGCACAGCGACAAATCTTTGAGAAACCTTATTATCTACCTGAGAGTCAACTCATTTTGAAAATGGAGCCTATTGTTAATTAATCTGCTGAAAATGCATATCCAAGTGATGAGACGTATAAGGTTTTGCATAGAATGATTTCGCATCAAATTCGGGAGCTGAGTTTTAATAGCGGAGCTGTTTAAGCGCTTGGTTAGGCCGCGTAGTGTGAACAAAAAAAAATGTCACAGTTTCGCCCTAAGGGCGAAGCAATGAATGCGATAGCAACACAGCAATGTCATACGAAGTAAGGTGAGCGGCTTTGGTAGCAATATGAATTGTAGTAAACATGAGCTGATTAAGTAAGCAGGTGTGCTGCGGCGTAAGTAGACCGACATGAAGAGAGACTCGATGACCACGAGAAGGCGCGTGTGAAACGGTGGTGTTGATGAGAAGCGCTTCCCGTGGCCAGCGCGTGCGAAGGGACACACCTGTAGCGCTGCACTGCCGATCCGGGCAGCATTGCATGTGTAGCGTGCGTTGGAAAATGTGGCCCGACTATTACTAACTGATTGAACAAGCGTGGTGTGAGCGCGCACAAACAAACATGAATAGATCACACTGAATGACTGCAGACGACTGTCAAAACGCTGGCAGCAAGCGCATACGCCGCAGCGGGCGAAGGTACGTGCGGTCTATCGCTTCAACGGAAACTGAGCGGCGAATGCACGGCGCATAAAGGTCAGAGCCGTGTGGAGATAAGAGACGGTGCGAGCGAGCGACGAGCGCGGTTGTTGGCAGAGTAGAAGTGCGCCCCCCCCCCCCCCCCCCCTCCGGCGCTGGCTTACCGCTTCCTTGCTTGCGTGTGGGAGATTGAGTGCGTTCGCTCTCCGTGATAGCGCGCGTCCCCGCACGCTTTCGCTCGGGCATACGGCGCGCGGCGAAGATTTTATCTATAGGGAACCTCACGGCGACGGCGACGGTCACTGGTAAATAATTTCACTGGTAAATAATCACGCATACTTGCTGATACGAGAGAAAGTGTAATCTATTGAATTTCAAAACAATAACAGATGTCGCCGATGATACATTCAGTCGTCGTTATTTGTCTTCCCCAGAGCAGCTCCAACAGCGCCTGATACAGCGCCTCCGAGGATGGTCTTCGCTATTCCCAAAATTACAGCCGGAATGGATTGTTCATCGGTTTCATCGCCGAAGCTGTTCACAAACGTTTCGTGTGCCGTTAAAGCATCGATGATGTCTTCCCGGTGCTCCATGAGGGAACGGGAAATTTTTTCCGTGAGTTCTTTTGCTGCGTCGTCCGTGTTCTTTGCCGGCTTGCTCAGCGTGGCTGCGTGAATTTCTGTAACGTTAAGCGAGAGAAAGACATGAAACATGTCACGCACGCTGGAATTCAAGTACATGCAGTGAGGACGGCGAAAAAAATTTATGAGTTGTGATTTGTGCAGAAAGTATATTTATGCAGAAAGATAAAGGTTCGAAACAGGGATAATCTGCCTCAGAAAGGCTGTGCAACGTTTCGATAAGAGGGCTTATCGAAGTCAAAAGCATAGATCATTCTATCAAAACGTTGGCCAACCTTTCCGAGGTACCTTATCCCTGTTTGTAGCTTTTATACACAGCGTTATTCTCCATCTGTCAGCCCCTTCTTGATTTAGGATCGTGACAGATGAGTGTTTAAAGGTATGGCACGTTAACGACAGTGCACCAATAGAGCGAATGCACGACACCAATATTTCTGTAAAACGATGGCATTTTTACGGCAAATGAGAGCCGGATGAAGTGCCTTTGACGTAGCGTTCTTTTCTTCTCTGATAATGAAATATTGCCTTCGAGTTGCAATAATCAAGTGCGCTTAACGGATTTTTTGCACGGAATCGAGGGGAAGTCAAATACCGGATATGCATAATTTTCGATTATTCCCTATAGTCGCCTTGCGAATTCGTTCCCAGAGCATAGTGCAATCAGTCGAAATAATGCATTGAAAATTACCCTCGGGAATGAAACAGACGAAAGTACGCACACACGTTAGAGTAACTAAATATTTGTTCACTTCGATTAATAACAATATGCTTAATTAGACAGCCATGATCGCCTTCCTATTGAGGTTGTTGTATACTAGTTGTATACTAGGCCTTGTTTTTTTTATTAAGATGACAATAAAAGAAAGAGATTTATTCACCGGTAATGTACGCTGCTATTAATTTTTACGCAGTGGTAATAGTAATATAAACTATCTACTGAAAGTAGGAGTGAATGGTACAAGAAATAGTGTATAACAGGAGAGGCATCACTTCTCGAGTCTCACCGGCTGAGAAATTGAGAATAATATTAATGCTTGTAAGCATAAAGAAAATGTTGAACACAGGTTAGCATCTATCTCCAGGAGCAGCAAATGCCCAAAACTAGAGGGACCACTGGATGTATACGTGCGAACGAAGAAGAGAGCACACATACGTGCGATTTGCACGAGTTTTGGTTACTTACGGCAGAGATGCCCCAGGATGACGAGTGCCAAGATGACGTAGGACTTCATACTGATGATGGTCTGCGGTAAAGAATGCCACGTTAGTTGAGGTCAACATTCACCAGTCCACAAATATCTATGGGGCGCTACAAAAATTACTCTCGCGGATGTTTTGATTGTAGTTTCTCAGCTCTATAAGGCATGTGCTAAGCATGGTGTAGAAGCAGATGACAAAACTGGTTTATAGTGTTTTCTAACGTGCTGCTGACACACGTCAGAATTTCTTTTCCCTAGCGAAAAGAATTACTGCCGGTAGCTAGACGTCCGGTTATCACGACACAGCACCTTTTCTTGTGACGACATAAAGGTTTATTTTCCCTGCAAGATGACAGAATTTGTTTTGTTTTGTAAAACTCGTTGTTGGTATTTTAAAGTGATAATTTATTGCGTACACTCCCGCGTTTCTGACGTGCCACTGACACACGTCAGAATTTCTTTTCCCTAGCGTAAAGAAATCTTCTTTCATTCTGGGGTTTTACGTGCCAAAACCAGTTCTGAGTTTGAGGCACGCCGTAGTGGAGGGCTCCGGAATAATTACTGCCGGTAGCTAGACATCCGGTCATCGCGACGCAGCTTCTTTGCTGTGACGACAAAGATTTGAATTCCCTGCAAGATGACAGAATTTGTTTTGTTTTGGAACACTCTGTTGGTATATTAAAGTAAAAATTTATTGCCGACAGTCCCGCGTTTCGCGTGACTGATAATGATGCTTCGGGTGCTGCTGCTGTTTGCTTCTGGGTCGGTCGGTATCTGAGCGGATATATTTTTGGATGTACATAGACGAAGGTAAATTATGTGCACCGATTGCGACTGCCATCAAACAGGCCCATGTAACCGATTTTGGCTTACCAACTCAGTATTGGCCGGGATCGCAAGTCTGTTCTGACGTAATAATACAAACATAATTCTAGCATAACATTTGAGTAGATAATGGGAGCTCATATATATCTGGAAAGCACACCGACCTCTGAATATAACGGCTTCTTATAGTGAATGGATCCTTTGATTTACTAGATTCTCCTTTATTTAGCACATACGGTATGTACCACTGCGTTTGTGGCCAATCTTGGCCAATATCTCCCAAATTGATATATGCTAATTAAGGTATGTGCCATCTGGCCCATAACAGGTGCAGAAAACAGATACGCAGATATATATGTGTGGCAATACTTCTCTGTGTACACACCTGCCATCGCCAGTGTTCTCTCGACAAGCATCACACGTCGCTTTCGTCCACCTGACATCGCTGCCGTCTGCTACTATGTGACAGCTTAATTCTGTGTCTGCATTGCGGCATAACTTCTACGTGGTGCAAGGCATAAACATAACAGTTGCGTGAGAATAGAGCACAGACGTTTCTGGTGGACAAAGTTAACATAGCAACGAGATTACACATTACAGAGGATGAAATCATACACAGTTGTACGCATAGGGCTAGTTCTAAGATATTTATTTACCCACTTTACTTAGGCTTCGCTTCACACAAGTTCCAGCATGTGCGTTAGATCTGCATCAATTCTTAAACTTAGAAATCACATCGGAAGGGTCGCTGGTTCCAGTTATTTTACTGGAAATTACACGATAACTTGGATTGTTCTAAAATTTGCAAGTGTAGGCATGACTAGTGGAGGGAAACTGATCAAACGTAATTGCCAGCTTTACAAAGCATCCTGTAGAGTCGAAAACTCCAGGTATCCAGGTATCTCCACATATCTCCAGATAATATTTTGTTTTTCAAGTTCAGATGTGTTTTAGGAAAACACTACAGCACAAAGTTCTCCTGCAAAAGGTGGCCACCACAGAGGAAGCTCCAGGCGTCGATCCGCATCTGCTCCACCTATGGGAAGCCTGCAGAGGGCTCACCAAACGGTGGAAGAGGCAAAAACTAAATAGGAAACTCAATATCCGCATTGCTGAAATCACCAAGGAGGCAGAGGACTATGCCCTAGAATTGGCTGAAAGTAATTAGGAAGAAATTTTGCGACAGTCTGGACGGAACGCTGAGTACGAGCAAAACATGGCGAATACTCAGTGCCATCACAGACCCGACCAAAACTAAGGGCGAAAACAATAAGTCGTTAGAACGCCTGCTCCATACGTACGCAGGCACGGAGGAGAAATTCCTGGCCGAGGTGGAGGAGAAATGTTTTGGAGGAGACATGGCGCCGCGCCCCTAGGACGCAGAATATCAAGGAAAGCCCAACCATGCGTTGTACGCCCCCATTAGCGAATTCGAGGTCCGCGCAGCCATCGGGTGCATGACAAAGAATACGGCAGCGGGAGCGGACAAAATCACCAACGCAATGATCAGAAATATGAGCGACTGCTCGATCACGGCCTTTACAAAATTCATTAAGGAGCACTGGGCACTTGGCACCATCCCGCAACAGTGGAAACATGCCCAGGTAATTCTAATCCCAAAGCCCGGTAAGAAATTGGAAGTAGCAAACCTGCGCCCCATCTCCCTCACGTCATGCCTAGGCAAATTGTATGAGAGGGTGATAAACAAACAGCTGCAGGACCATCTTGAAAACAATGACCTAATGCCGCACAACGTCTTTGGCTTCAGGCCCCACCTCTCAGCTCAGGACGTCCTGCTCCAGCTGAAAGAGGAGGTGCTGATACAACCCGCAGCAGGATGCGAGCACGTAGTTATGGCTGTCGACATAAAAGGCGCCCTTGACAACGTGAGCCATCAGGGGATCCTGGACGGCCTCACCGACAAAAAATGCGGGGAAAGTATCTACAAATACGTTAGGGCCTTTCTAAGTAATCGCACGGCTGAAATCAAGATCGGCACCCTACAATCGCGACTAATACAAGTGCCACATCGCGGAACACCAATAGGAGCAGCAATCTCTCCAACCCTCTTCAATGTAGCCATGCTAGGCCTAGCTAGGACACTCCAGGACCAGCCGCATATACGGTCCGCTATGTATGCGGACGACATCACGGTCTGGACTACCACAGGCTCGCTGGTGCAAAAGGAAGAGAGACTGCAGGAAGCCGCAAGCATCATCGAGGCATACGTAGTGGAACGCGGCATGCAATGCGCCCCACAAAAATCAGAGTTAATTAGAATATGGAAAGGCAAGGGCAACCAATCGGTCCCAGCGGATATGCTGAGGTACACTTGGAATTAGAGGTACACTTGGCTGGGAAAAAGATAGAGGAGAAAACCACCATCCGCATCCTGGGCATGTGGGTTCAGTCAAACCAAAGATGCACCGTCAGCCTCCACCGCATTCAGACATCCGTAAAACAGGTGTCTAGAATGATCAGAAGGGTCACTAGTACAAAGGTTGGCATGAGAGAAAACGATACAATTCGTCTCGTCAAAAGTCTTATCGAAAGTAGAATGCTATACAGTCTTCCTTACTACAACTTGCTAAAGACTGAGATAGACTCCATAGAAACCTGTCTGCGGGGAGCTTACAAAACGGCCCTGCAGCTTTCCCAAACGACCTCAACGGAACTCCTTATGGCCCTTGGGGTCTCGAATACCTTCGACGAACTCATGGAGGCAGAGCTCAATGTACAAAAGTTAAGGATCACCCAGACAGCAACGGGACGAGACACCCTGCGCAGACTGGGCTTCCGAGACTGCACGAAACTCCATAACAGACAGGCGGACCTCACAACCGCCCAGAGAGAAAAAAACGCGGTTTCTCCAGTCCCACAAGGGATGGACCCTGTCCTAAACCCGGGACGCAGAGAAGCTAGGGCTAAGCACTACAAGAAAACATATGAGGGCCGGAATAACACATACTACACTGACGCCACAGTACACAGAACACGTACACCATGGTTTGCAGCAACAGTGATAGATAGCAGTTACAATGAAGTCACGAGTACCACAGCGCGGGCCCACAATATCTGCGAGGCCGAGGAGATAGCCATCGCTATGGCTATTGCAGCGCACGCAAACACAAACGAGGTAGGCCACATCTTGACGGACTCCATGCAGGCGTGTAGAAACTACCGAAACGGTAGGGTCTGCGTGGCAGCCGCCAAGATAATAAATGAACACAAGGACCTTGGCGCAATCAAACTCATCTGGATACCAGGTCATACTGGCATAGGGGGAAATGAACTCGCCCACATGGTGGCCACTGCGCACGCAACATACCAGTGCCACCGCGACAGTGAGGCGAGCATCGAACCCGAACCGGTAGACTGGAGCCGATCGGCAATCCCCGAATATTACAGGAGAGCTCGAATGAAATTCTTCCCACCCCATCGGAAACTAAGCAAAACGGGACAAGTCACTTGGAGAAGGTTGCAAACTAAAACTTACCCGCACCTGCATCTCCTACACAAAATAGATAAACAGAGGTATCCAGATGAGTGCCCGTGGTGCGGGGCCGAGCCCACGCTGGACCACATCACGTGGGTATGCGCCAAGGCTCCTCAAGACAACATTCACGAAACCACAACGCGAGAGGGATGGGAGGCCCTGCTCTCCAGCTCGGAGGAGGCGGCCCAGAGAGCTGCCACACTCCAGGCCTGCCGCAGAGCACACGCCAGCGGAGCCCTAGACCAACCTGAAGACCGCTCGTCCTATATTTTTTTTTACAATAAATGTTTTCTACTACTACTACTCCCCATATCTCCAGATAATATTTTGTTTTTCAAGTTCAGATGTGTTTTAGGAAAACACTACAGCACAAAGTTCTCCTTCGCAATGTTTTTGAGTACTAGGCAAAAGTAAATGGTGAAAAATATTTTAGCAAGGAGCAGCGAACATATCAAAGTGTTTGTGCCGAAATTTTCAGCACTCAAACAATCCGTGTGACTTTATTTAATACACAAGCCATTTAGCCCCCACTTTTGTATGACGCTTTCATGATTAGATATATTGAATTTGTGTTTCTCGCTGTACAGCGTCAATATTCATCATTGAAAAAATAAATTGATCTACGTAGCCTATACATTTGACGATTTTAGTGCAGTTATTGCAACACGCCTCTACTACGTGAATGATTCAAAATTCAACGAACAATACCATTGGTGTTGTGCAGTTAATGCAAACACCTGAAACAAAGACAGTAATTCAAATGTTGAACCCCACCACTTCCCCCCGATACATGAAGCAATTTTTCAGCCTAAATCTTTGCAACAGCATTTCTTGCGACTTAGCCGCGATGTTACAATTAAAAAGAAATGTTTAATAGCGCTTCATCTCACCTGCCGGTATGTCTCTTGCTAACGGGAGATGCAGGCAACAGGCTTTATTGCGTTGTCTTTTCTGCCTCCACGGCAACGGCGTGAAGGGCTGGAACTGCTCTGGCTTTTTTTACTTGGAAGCGAGCGGAACGGTTTCGCGCGCTTCTAGTACGTGCCAGAAGAAAGATAAAATCAAACAATAGCACGTACTGTTTTGTTCATGAATAAGCTCTTGTCTGTATTAGGAAAGGTTCCTTGATATAGGAAGTAGTACTTGCGTACGCAGATAATAGTGCTAGATTGGGCGTTTTTCAAATATCGATAACAGTAGCTCTAAGAAATATAATGCAATGAGAGCTGAGGAATCACTACGAAACCCATTGGTATTAAATTCAAAATTGTTGTATCACGTACCTAATAGGATGATTGCAGGCTGTTCTGCCTTTCTAATTGCTGCGGAAACATATATGTGTGGCTCTCGAAGTTTTCTGCCCTGCTTAAGATCTATTTTTTTTACCCTTCTTTCTTAGGAGTGGGCAGCGCTACCCGGACGAAGGACCGCCGAAGAGACGATACGAGCGCCGACTGACAACTTAATTATTACTTTCGAACAAGTGAATATATATACACAAAATATGAACACGTTACGCGTACAAGTGGTGACAGGTTTTCAGCCTATCTTGGCATTCAAAAAATTTAGTTTCTTTATTATGCAAAGAGATAGAGGTCTGGCTGACACATGCACCAGAGTTGACATGCATGTAGTATAGCTTCTACAATCTCGCGGTTGATTTGGTTTCTATTTTTATATAGTATTTCGGCTATTTCAAACACGGGTTTGCATGGGCGGCCAGATTTGAACTGGTTGAATTTCTGATAGCGGCTTGGTGCTCCCTGAGGCAAATGTTGATGCAGCGCCCCGTCTGCCCATAATATTATTGCCGCATGAAAGTGGAACGACGTAAACAACTCCCACTACACACTGCACCCGCCTTGTAAGTTGTGTGTCCATGGCTTGTCTCGCTTTTGAGCACACGAGGTAATTAAAGGGATTTGTTTATGTATTTATTTCATTTCACAAGTGCTGCCAGCCCTGCATAATGGAGCCTTAGGCACGATTGGATTATGCAGTGCAAAAAAGATGTCCAGTGAAATAAATACGTTTCAATTAAGCCAAGGCAAGAAGCAATGTATCAAACGCACACAAAACAGTAGATCCCATACATCTCCAACCACTTAAGGCAACACTATTTGAAGAAAAAAAAAAACAATAATAATTGCGCGAGAGCACTTGAGCAATAGAATATGGCATTTGTTCGAACAACAGTGAACCTCAAGTCGGAAAAGTGCAGCCGCTGCCTGAGACGAGATACATAGAAATGCAGATAGAAATGCAAACAAATAAATAATTTAAAGGCACAGAAGGCTGGTAAGATTGCCTACCCAGTGCAGGAACGAATGACTACACGTCCATACGTTCAACTGTTTTTGCCGGTAAATCAGGCGTCGGCGTCGGCGCCGGTGTCAGCGTGGGTGTAGGCGTCCGTAGCGGAGAAAATCATCCCGAACCACCCCGACCGCGGAGGCCCTCCGCGTGGCACAAGGTGTTAGCGAACTAAAATTGAATTTCTCGCAGTGAAATCCCTCAGGAAAATGGTTAAGTACGACTTACCCAAACCTACAGACATGGTGGCATCGGAATGTAATTTGAATGTACGAGAAAACATCATTCTGTTACGAGGAAATTCAAACACAGACATCTTTTCCAGCATTTCTACCATACTAAAGAGCGGCGCGCTCGGGCAGCTTAGAGCACTGCACGGGCCGATTTTTGCGGCCCGGGCCCGGCCCGGGCCCGTTTTTACATTGGGCGGCCCGCCCGAGCCCGATCAAAACTTTTATGGCGAGACCCGGGCCCGGCCCGGGCCCGGAAATAATCTACGTTACCCGCCCGGCCCGGCCCGCCACCCCTTTACCTTAAGCCCGAGCCCGGCCCGAGCCCGACTCGAAACCGGCCCGAATCCGGCCCGAGACCAAAACATACATGTTTTTCAGAGTTGAGAAGCCCGACAAAAACTCGCAGAAAGCCCGAGCCCGGCCCGGGCCCGCGTCAAAAAACCCGAGCCCGGCCCGGGCCCGGGTCAAAAAGCACACGCCGTGCCCGAGCCCGGCCCGAGCCCGTGAAAAAACTGCTCTACCCGGCCCAGCCCGGCCCGCGGGCCGGGCCGGGCCCGGGCTTTCGGGTAAGCCCGAGCCCGTGCAGTGCTCTATGGCAGCTTACTTGGGAAAATCATATCCAGATGGTGCTCGCACCCTCGGCAGGTCAAACTGGTACTTCGCCTGCCTAATGCGTTTTCGGCACGCGCGCGCGTCCAAAACGCAAGCAATTTATAAAAATTAATATTGATAATAATTAATAATAATTAATAAAAATTAATATAGCAAACAATAAAAAACCCGGCAGATCCCACGCTCTGTGGGAATCGATGTCATGCGACGCAGTGCGCGGGGAGCCTACCTAGTTAACGGAACAACCATGGGAGAACCAAGACGCAGGCGGTTTTTTCATGACCTACATGACAAGCATGTCATGATATTCACGTCATGAGTCCTCAGGAGTCCCTTTAGCAACGCCTAGGAGACCTTAAGGGGAAAGCCTTTGCCATGCTCATGACTATGACTTCTACCACCTTCCTTTAGTGTTTCCTTCACTTAGTACCCACGTCAGAATCCATTTTAATCGCTTTTTGAGTGCTAATCTTTTTTGCTGAGTCATTGTCATTTTTCTGAGTCATGCTCATGACTATTTCTTCTACCAGCATACTTTAGTGCTTTCTTCACTTAGTACCCACGTTTGAATACATTTCAGTGGTTCTTGAGTGTTAATATTTTTTTTGCTGAGTCATTGTCATTTTTTTCTGAGTCATGCTCATGACTGTGACTTCTACCATAATCCTTTAGTGTTTCCTTCACTTAGCATACCCACGTCCGAACCCATTTCAGTGGTTTTTGAGTGTTAATGTTTTTTTGGCTGGGCCATTGTCATGACCTACATGATACGCATGTCGTGAGATTTATGTCATGACCTATCACTTATGTTCGTCATACACTTCTGTCATACTATGCCACCCGCCGTGGTTGCTTAGCGGCTATGGTGCTGGGCTGCTGAGCACGAAGTCGCGGGATCGAATCTCGGCCACGGCGGCCGCATTTCGATGGGGGCGAAACACCCCTGTACTTAAATTTAGGTGCACGTTAAAGAACCGCAGGTGGTCCAAATTACCGGAGTCCCCCACTTCGGCGTGCCTCATAATCAGATCGTGGTTTTGGCACGTAAAACCCCATAATCTTTGTCATACTATGCCAAGTTTGGTGCCTACCAAATGAACGAAACGACCATGAGAGTACCAAAACGTAGGCGGCTGTTTCATGACCTACATGACACGCATGTCATGACCTATCATTTATGTTTGTCATACACTCTTGTCATACTATACAAATTTTGGTACATGCCAAGTTAACGAAACGACCATGAGAGCACAAAGTCGTGGGCGGCTAGATAGATAGATAGATAGATAGATAGATAGATAGATAGATAGATAGATAGATAGATAGATACTGTCAAAGTGGCAAATGTTCGCCAATAAATGCTTCGCATTTAAAAACTGGGACTACACAAACTACGCAATTGCACCGGCCGGGTCACCTCGCACGTATCTACAATACCTGACGCGGTTTCTTGTTCACATCATATAGGTTTGGTTTGGTTTTGTGCACAACCCACTACAGGGGATTGGCCATGAATCAGGCGGCAGTGGGTAGAAAAGGGAATAATTCTGAAATAGGCTTTTCTTATTTAAGAATGAGATATTAAAGGAATTATATTCGTTAATATTAATTTTCATGGCAAATTATCATAAAATTTGAAGTTAATATTTTTTGTTTTCATGCAGGTTTGGTCCACAAACTGCAAATATTCATCCGTTTCTTTGTCTGCTGCGTTCCTAATATTGGGGATACGTGTAGCTTCAATAGAAATTTTCATCAGCGCATCGACATGGGCCTGCGTCATGGGACATCTATGTGATGTTAAGAGCTTGTTCATGGTGGAAAAGCTTCTTTCAACGGCAGCAATTCGTACGGGAAGAAGCAGTATCTTCATTGCAGCTGATGACAAAGCAGGGAACGTCCTTTTTCTCTCGACTTCGCACGCAAGCATTAGCAGTGCTTGGTGTGAAGCCAGCTCTCCGAGATACCGTCTGTAAATTCTACTCATTCCCCGGTCTAGCCGTTCGGAGCTTAACGCGAACGAGAGCGATGTGTCACATTGTAAATTTTACGACTAAGCACAGGGGTAGTGCTCGTACTGTACGTATTGCGCATACGAGTACGTTGACTTAAAAACGAAAAAAAAACAAAAAAACAGAAAGACCAAACATGAATCTCGCATCTCATTCACTCGCAAGCGTTTACCGCGACCTCAAGGATTCTCCGCTCGCTGCAGGTTGCAGTGTAGCGCTGTCGTCTGCGCGCTGAACATCAAAATTAGACCTCAAAATTAAGGCCAGCTAGCGTCCACTTCCGCAAAGAGCAAATATTTCGTAAAGCGATTACCACAGTACATGGGTTCAGCGTAATTTTTTTTTCCAGGATCAGTGCCTTTCTGAAAGGGCGAAGGGGGGGGGGATGTTGTGGGGTGTTAGGGGTGTGTGTATGAATCTCTGAATTTAGGTGCACGGTAAAGAAACCCAGGTGGTCAAATTTATTGCAAAGGTTGAGCGCATGCGCTGCCATTCCACTGACAGAATAGTTCGCCTATTGTTGAGGTTCTTCGTTCAGCTGGTGTACTCGCTCTAACAAGATCCGGAAGCGAAATAAAAGATGGGTACGTTGTTTAACGTCCCCGGCCCTCTCCTGGTCCAGATTAGTGTGGCCCCGTTTTGTAGCGAGAGCTACATTGGCCGTATTCTCTCCCTTTCGCTGTGGACGGTGGCCGCACCGCGAGCTGAGCCGTTGCCTAGCAACCACCGCAGCTGGCAGCGCCGCTCGCGGCGCCAACTGGAATGACGTCAGAGGAGGAGCCGGTGAAACCAACGTTGCTAGACTAGAAGCTAGTCCTAGTAACGTTGGGTGAAACCGCTTTGCAACCAAGGCGTAATAATGTTCTTACACCGTGGTTGCAACAACAGAGGAGTCGCTCTGACCGGTGGCCGCACCGCGAGCTGGGCCGATGCCTAGCAACCACCGCAGCTGGCAGCGCCGCTCGCCGCGCCATCTGGAATGACGTCAGAGGAGGAGCCGGTGAAACCGCGTTGCAACAACAGAGGAGGAACCAGCGTTTCATCGTATATAAAGGGGCGGTTTGGTGGAATTTGTCGGAGGATATGGAGAGTGAGTCGGAGAGACTGAAAGAAGACAGGCTTCGTCGTCGTAACGAAACCAAGAGGAGGCAGCGAGACGAGAAGACGGACGAAGAACGAGCCGCACGCCTCGAGAAGCGTCGTAAGTACGAAGCGGCCAGGCGAGTGGATTCAGATGAGGATAGCATCCGAAACGTGTTCAAGTCACTGGACGACAAGCCCTTATCCTCCCGCCTCACAGACCATCGGGCCGTCTTTGTCGCAATTGCGAAACAACTAGATGAAGACTTTCAAAATAAATGCGTTACACTTTAAAAATGTATAGTCTTTAATGTAACCATAATTTAACGAGAGGTAACAACCAAATATAAACTCAGACGTACGAAGCTAACGATAACGATGTAACCATACAGAGAACCAAGCTAAACAATAAGATTCACCGTACCTCCCGTTACGCACACCGAGGCGTAAACACGCAGCACAGTCACAGCGTAAGCTGGTGGAGCGGCTCAAGAGTAGCTCCAATTTCGGGACCACGCACATCAGGGTCTTCGCGACAAAGTCTCTTCGTCTCGTTTTAACGAGAACGATGTGAACTGTCCGCCCGGCGTCTACGGGGAGCTGCGGCTTGTAATGATCTCTGCACAGCAGTCTGCTGAGCCCAGTGATACCTGGTTGTAGCCGCGCACGTAGCTCTACGATTCGCTTCAGCAGCAGCGGTTCGTACCTTGCGAGGGAATGCCATAACGTGTACAGAAGATGTACCCAGAATACGTACCGCACATATCACATCGGAATCAGGTTGATTGCGCGCCTCGTCTGAATCGCATCTCGTCGTCTGCGCCTGCGCACGCTGCGTTTGCAGGCACCTTAACTAGATGGCGCCACCATACGGAGGCTGGGGATCGCGTTTTTTTATTGCGCGGCTCGTCTGAATGGCATCTCGTCGTCTGCGCATGCGCACGCTGCGTTTGCAGGCGCCTTAACAAGATGGCGCCACCATACTGGCGGAGGCTCGGATCGTCTGCTCCTGCGTTTATAGGGCATGTTTCCGGCGCCGGGTAGCAAGCGCTTGCGTGGCTCAGTGACAGATTATTTGGCTCTCACTCCACCGGGCGCGGGTTCGATCCCGGCGGGAACCGAGTACTTTTTTCTCATTTCCAGCGATAGCGTTTACGGTCGCCGGACGCCGTCGGCGGAGGCGGCGGACACCAGCGCGAACCGAAACGGCTATTGGAATGAGCTCATAACAGCTTACGCGGTAAAATGTCTAGTCTTTAAAGTAACCATAACTTAACGAGAGGTAACAACCAAACCTAAACACTCAGACGTACGAAGCTAAACGAAAAAGATGTAACCGTAGAGGGATTAACCGTACTTCTCGCTACGCACACACAGGCATAACTGAGTTAAGCCACAGCCAATTTTTGAAACCACTAATTTCTCACACCACGCTTGTTCATTCAGTTAGTAATAGTCGGGCCACATTTTCTAACGCACGCTACACATGTAATGCTGCCCGGATCGGCAGTGCAGCGCTACAGGTGTGTCCCTTCGCACGCGCTGCCCACGGGAAACGCTACTCATCAACACCACCGTTTCACACGCGCCTTCTCGTGGTCATCGAGTCTCTCTTCATGTCGGTCTACTTACGCCGCAGCACACGTGCTTACTTAATCAGCTCATGTTTACTACAATTTATATTGCTACCAAAGCCGCTCACCTTACATCGTATGACATTGCTGTGTTGCTATCGCATTCATTGCTTCGCCCTTAGGGCGAAACTGTGACATTTTTTAATACGCAAGGTTCATTTTTGTATGTATGCGTGAGGAGGCCTCTATAGCGCAGTTTAAGTTGCGTAATTTAAGGGCTTCGCTGTAACGAGCAGCAAATATAACACTTGTTTTTCGCCATTCGCACTGCTGCAAATTCACGGAATGAAACAATAGCAGTTTTAATCTATATATCTACAGCACATTCTTATTCATTGCGAGATTGCAAGCATATTGCTTGTTGCATCAGTAGATCACGAGCATTTTCAAGTCTATAGGTCGCTTTATCTTGAAGTGCCATTATCATCTCTGCTCAGTATGCATGGAAGCGATATGTAAATATGCCTCTTGAACCTAGGCGTAGCTTAGTCGTTTGTGTCAGCCCCGTGACACGCTTTCTTATCAGCTTTGCTCCGGTTTCACGTTGGTACCTCTCATTCCTTGATATCAGCGCTAACTGATAAATTTCTCTGGTAAAATTCTAAGCTCCGCTACTTCCTGTGCCAGCCTATTTTGTCCTGATAGTAATTCTTGAAGCAATGCTTCAATGTCGTGGCCAGGATTTACTTCGATGTCTCCACATAGCAGAAATAAACACACGCAGTACATATCATACGCAACACTAGCACAACACTGTTGCATTAGCATTTGAAATTGCTAATGCAACAGTTGAACTGTTGGGGACGGAAGTTTGAAAAGGGAGAGGTGAAGAATACTTTCTCTGTTGATTAATAAAATGGAAGCAATCTTTAGCTATGCCCTTCTGAGTAGGAACGATGGCACGGCTCCTTAGCCGCTGGCACGTCCTCCTATAAGATAACTCTATAATCTAGAAAATCGGGAGCAAATGGGTCTCGGAAATATTTTCATAAGTTAAGAGTTCAATCAGTTGTTAAAGAAAAGACGTATACTTGGGATGCGAGATGGTATGTGATTTATTAATGCAATAGTATTATACGGCTCATGAGGCGTTGGCGTGACCACGATGTTGAAAAAGTCAAATGAGCCCAAGTGAGCGAATGGAGACAGTTGATGAGGTCAATTAAGGCAAAGTTAATCAAGGCAGAGTGAGTTAAGCCGAATTGTAGCAGGTTTATTTAAGCTAGAGTTTATAACGGCACTCGAACCCGCGACCACTGATGTGAGTATAACCCACGACCGTTCGTGTTAATTGAGGCACATTTAATTAAGATAGAGTTAATTAAGGCACTCTCAATGCTTTCGCATTTAAGGTGGTCGCAGTGCTTTCACATTCATTCACGTAGGGATAACTCAGTGCCCCTTTAATTTTTTAAGCCGGGATGTCTGAAAACAAATCAGACGTCACGGAAGATGAAGTCAGCCTTAATGGCCGCCGCCGCACCAGCTGCAACAGCGCTCGATAAAGCTCCCTGCGCAACGTCCGTCGCTATAGCCAGAACTATGGGCGGAATAACTGATTCTATAGAGCCTCTGTTTCCGAGCCTCCATAATTGTGAATCAGCCGCGCGAGGTTTTCATTGATTTAGTCATCACTTCGTTTGTGGTAATCAGATATTTCAGGATATTCCATCTTTTCCTGTTATTCAAGGTACATTGAAGTTGGTCGCACGTTTCGTTCCGGTTTTGACGGTCACGATTTGCGGCGTATTCTTCCGCTTCATTCGGGAAGAGGGCGATGAGCCTTTCCAGCTTCAAATTTTGTTTTCTTGTCTTTCATTTTCGGATAAGCCCTTTCGGTGCTTCCCACAAATGTAAAAAGGCGCGGATCTACGGCTGGGATATCATTCATCATCATCATCATCAGCCTATATTTATGTCCTGCAGTGGACATAAATATAGGCTTTCACGGTGAGCGAGCGCACTGCTGAGAGCAAATACGACTTCTTCCCTGCGATCTCCAATTACCCATGTCTTGCGCTAGCTGATTACAACTTGCGCTTAACCTATAGCCTAACCTAACTTCATCACACCACCTAGTTTTCTGTCGTCCTCGACTGCGCTTTCCTTCTCTCGGTATCCATTCTGTAACTCTAATGGCCCACCAGTTATCCATCCTACGCGTTACATGGTCTGTCCAGCTCCACTTTTTCCTCTTAATGTCAACTAGAATATCGGCTATCGCCGTTTGCTCTCTGATCCACACTGCTCTCCTCCTGTCTCTTAATGTTAGGCCTAATATTCTGTTGCGATAGCAATTATATGGACACTCCAAGCGGATTTCTGCCGTCGACGTGAGGTTTCGTATAGAGTCCAACGTCGATGAAATCGTCGTCGTCGCGCGCCGTCTGCTGTATGTACGAGTGAAAGCGTGCGAGAGACGCGCGCTTTCACGGGGAGCGAACGCATGGCTGAGAGCAAATCCGACTTCTTCCGCTGCGCGAAAGGCCGTCGTGGAACGGGAGGGAGGGAGCGGATGCGACGTTTAGCTGCGGCGCCAAATGCGTATTTATATAAAAACGTTGCGAGGCTTCCGACGCTGCTCGACGAGTGTCCCGTTCTGATCTCGTCGAAAACCTCCAAACCGCCCCCAGAGGAGAGGGGCAGGCGTTCAGCGGCGACGGACGCACTTCGCCTCCGCAGATGCCCCTTGGCTACTGCAGTCCATCACCACAGATCCCCGTATGCTTGTTACCATCGTGTTCTCCAAGCTCAGGGCTCCATTTGGACCCCACTTTCGTCGCGGTGGGACCATTTTTCGTCAATTCCGGACCCTTTGAAGATTTTCCCAGCGTTCGGGGGTGCTAAGCCTAACAGCTGTGTGACGCCGACGGGCCTCGCCGGGCTTCTTCCCCGGTGATGGCGGCTTCAACCCCGGTTACGGGCTACGATCCCGCCTCACATCGGGTGGTTACTTACCTTGGATGTCACCGCGGCGGACCAGGATGTCCCTACCGAACATGAGTATCTTGCAGATATGATTCAACTTTGGCAACGCAAGCAACGCAACTCCCCTCCCCAGACGCCCAAGCTCAAGGGGACGCCGGCCGCCTCGCAACAGGTGGCTGCGGGAATGTCGACGCACCTTCTCCCAGCGGGTGCTCCCAACTCGTCTCCTCCTCAGGCGCCACGTAAGCCTTCCTGGCGGCCGCGATACACGCCTCGCATAGGGCGTGATGACCTCATCGTTGTGCTCAAACCGCGTGCCTCATTTGATCTCAAGACGGTGCTCTCATCGGAACGCGCTGGTGACGCGGTGCGTGCCTTTCTGGGGGACTGCTCGGCTGCCGAACTCCACGTGTGGCCAGTGTGGGACCAAAATGTGCTGGTGTGCAGCCTCACCTCGATTCCTATTGCTCAACGACTCCTTCGTGACAATATGCAACCCATGCTCCCGTATCGGGGCCACGCCAAGGTGTCTGGGGACATCTGCCGCGGCGTCATCAACATCGACCCGGCTGCATCGTCCTCGAGCATCAAGCCGAATCTGAAGTGGCCTTTCGGCCACTCCAGATTCTCGGAACTCCTCGCGGCCTGCAAACTTTCTCGGAACTTCTCGGAACTTCTCGGAACTCCTCGCGGCCCGCAAACTCGGGGACTCCAACGTGGCGGTTGTGACCTTCGAGGGGCCGAAGGTCCCCCGTTTCATCTTCTACCACTGCCAGGTGGCCTGCGTCCACCTCTATAAGAAGACGGCTCTTGTATGTTCTTGCTGCGGCACCATTGGCCAAAGGGCCACGGCTTGCCCCAGCCCCAAACCGGGCTTCTGCTCCCGCTGCGGCTCTCAGGTGCTTACCACGCCTGAGGGCCTTGCTCAACATGATTACCAAACCCGCTGAATCCTGTGCACATGGCCGCACGAAACCGGGGCTCGGGGCTGCCCCGGCAAGTACCATAAGCCCACCAAGCCCTCCCAGCGAGTCCCAACACACCCGGCCTCGCCACCACCTCGTACTGAACCTCAAGGCCGCGCGCCCTTGACTCAACCCAAATTCGGCTCCCGGTCCAAGGCCCCGTCACCGGCTACAACGGAACACTTCCCGTCACTCGCGGCTCCACATCAGGGGAGCAGCTGGGCAGGGTTTGCCTCCGAGCCTCTCCCCTCCCTTCGCTCCGCTGCCCCTATCACGATGGAACTTACTTTCCGGCGGCAGAACTCCGAGCTTCAGCGCCAGGTCGCTGCTCTGGCCAAGCAACTCGAGTCCCTTCGCTCCCAACTCCTTCCCTCCAAAACCCAGGTCAGCCCTCCCACTTGCCCCAGTGGCCGTTTCCCCCGCTCCCAAACCCAGTTCTTCTTCTCCCCCCGGACCTCCCTCCCAAGAGCACCCGCAAACTCGGGCGATCGCCGCCGCGCCTTCTCGCAGGATTCCTCTTCGGCCCTTGCCACAATTCAGGTCTCCCTGGATGATCTTCCTCCGATCAATACTACTATTCCCATTCAAGACCGTCTCACGGGTCTCGAACAACGCAACCTTACCATGGAGCGTGCACTGCGAACCCTACCCGATCTGCTCATCCAACGCATCGGAGAGACCATCGTGCCCGAAATTATGGCTGAGGTTCGCTAAGGCTGTCCAGGTATGGGCGTGCTCTCAATTCAGGTTCAAAAACTCGCGCTCGCGCTCGGCATCTCCCAACGCCACCCCGCGCCGCCGCAAACTCGCTGGGACCACTACCCTCCCCCCCCCCCCTCCCCTTCAACCCGGTACTCGTTTCTCCCTCTCCTGGTCCTCCAGTACCGGACCCGGTCCTGGTCCCGGCACAGCCGATGGAGGAGAACCCCTAACTCGTCTCTTTCACTATGATGGTGCCCTCCTCGAGCCCCTCGCCTTCGTCACCATTCGAGCTCATCCAGTGGAAGTGGCGCGGTTTCGGGAATAGGCAGAAGCGCTCTCACCTGCTCCTCTTCCTTCAATCCCGGGGATCCTTGCCGGCCGTCCTGGCTCTCCAGGAGGCTGGTCTCAATCCCTCTCTTTCTAGCTACTGTTGTTACTCAGGGGGCCCGACGACCAGTATTCTCGTCCACAAATCTTATACAGCGGTGCAAGTCGACCTCGATCTCACCTTCAACACGATTACTCCATGGTTACAGTGCTCCCCTCGCGGCGCCGTGACCCCCAATTCATGTTCTTAATGTCTATCGCCCCCCTCAACTTCCGCGCGTCATCTTGTCGGAACTCTTTTATCGCGCCATTAACATCGCTGCTTGCTGATCCCGGACTTCAACGCCCCCAGCACTGGGACTACCACTATGAGAAGGCCCGGGGCCGTAAGCTCTCGAAGCTGATCTCCACGCTCGGCCTCACGTTGCTCTCGGACACGGCTTGTCCCACGCGGGGGGGGGGGGGGGGGGAGGACTCGATTACTCGTGACACGTGTCCGGACCTTTCTCTCACCAAACATGTCCGGGACGCTACTTGGGAGAACCTCGAGGAGTCTCTTGGTAGCGACTACTGTCTGCTGCGAATCGCCTTTTCCACGCGGATAGTGCGCAAAACATGGGGTACGGCCTGCCTCACGGACTGGCCTGCTTCGCCCATGCCCTCTCGACTCAAAGCTCTCACACCCGTGTCATACAGACAACTCAGGCTGCTCCCACCATGGACCCGCACCTTCTCCACCTTCGGGACGCTCGCCGCGCCCTCCTGCGCCAATGGCGTCGCCATAAGCTGAATCGCAAGCTCAAAGCGCGCATTGCTGCCCTCACAGAGGAAGTTGCTGCTTATTCTGCCCACCTCTCTGATACAAACTGGGTAGAAACCTGCACGAAGGCCGCAGGTCAGATGGGTTCCATGAGGACGTGGCGCCTCTTTCGGAGCTATCTGGATCCCTCTTCCACGCAAGGCGAAACACAACGGCAACTACGCTGCACTCTGCAGGGTTTCCCTGGCACCTCGGTCCAGCTCGCGGACAAGCTGCTATGCGCGACCGGTACCTCTGTCGCACGGTGGACCTGGTTGGGCCGGAGTATCAGTACTCGGGCCGTCCCAACCCTGAGCTTTATGCTCCCTTCACGCTGCCTGACCTTCAGGCTGCGTTGGCCAAAATGAGACAGGGTACGGCCCCGGGTAGCGATGGCATCGCGGTCACCCTGCTGGCTAACCTTCCCGACTCGGCGTATCTCTTCCTTCTGCACCTCATGAATTCTGCCTGGGATGGGTAGTACTAGCTATCTACTAGTAGGCCAGTAGTAGCTATCTATTCATTTCAATGTAGAAAAATAGGTATTTGTTCACCTTTTTTATGTTTGTTTTACCTATTGGTTCGAATGGCTTTTCTTTCGAATGTCTGTACTTTAAACAAGCTTCGCTCACGGTGAACCTTAAGGTACATCGTGCGCAAAGTTTGTATTGATGAGATAGCGTACAGTAAGAATTGTTCGTGTACGCAATGTCTGAAGCGATATAAGCCAACAATATTGCGGCGTTAGGGTCGTCTCTGCCCTTTCTCTTGTTCCCCTTACATCTTCTCACTGCGCTTCGGTTCACAATAAAGTATTCTCGAAGCTAAAGAATTCATGAATAAATACATATGCATATGGCTCTAAACCGCTACTGACCGTGAGTGAAAAACTCGTAGTGGTGAGCGAAGCGGTCACTGCACGCGCGTAAGTATTTCACTTGACTTCGCGAGTAATTTACTTTTTTCCTTACTCTTATTCTTGCACACATGGTGCTATTGCCCGCGTAAACCATACGAATACCGATTTTACGTTCTTTCCTTGTGCGGGCTCATTTAGCACGTTTCTACGCACGCACAGTTACCGCATTACCACTTCCCGAACTCTAGCAGTGGAGCTAGTTCGCGCTGATGAGTTTGATGCGTTAGTTTTTGCATTCTCTTGCTGTCAAGGTCGCGCTCGAACTCCCCCAGAACACGTACACCGACAAACTAGGGGTATCGAAGCTAGGGGTAACGAACACTCTTGGGGAACTGATTGAGGCTGCCCTTACCGCGCAGCATCAAAGGCTACTTGGATCTAAAACGGGGAGGAAAATTTTAGAGAAATCGGGCTACGAGCCCAAAGATGAGCAAGTGCGCTCAAGAGACATACCCAGACAGATCAGGGACAAGATAAAAATACCTCCGCTACCCAGAAACATGAACTCTGCCTTGCACGACGGTAGAGGTGAAGACAGGGCAGAGGCATTACAAACTAGGTATACTGGTCGACAGAACGTCCTATATACGGACGCTGTAGAATATGACAGCAAAGCGGCACACCTGGCCGTGGTGGTTAGAGAAGACGGAACACCGATGGTGTGTTGCACAGTCAGTGGCGTCGAGACGGTTGAAGCTGAGGAAGTGGCCATAGCCTTGGCCATCAGCCAAAGGGGGGTAAAGGTGGTCATCAGCTACTTCAAAAAGCTTTGAGAAACTGCGAATGGGGGAGGGTGACGGAGACTGCCATCCGTATATTAAACAGGGAAGGAGGATCCAGACAAATGGTTCTGCTGATTTGGGCACCAGCTCACCAGAGACTTAGAGGGAACGAGGAGGCTCATTCGGTCGCCCGAGGTCTCACTTACCGGTCGACCTCTGGAACCTCCCAAGTCACCGAAACTGTAAATAGAAGAGAGGATATGCGCGCATACCTGGAAATCACAGTACACTACGGACTAAATCGACAAATTTACCCGGGAGCGGACAGAACGCTCAGTAAGAAAGATGAGGTTATGTGGAGTAAATTACAGACGGGGTTTTTTCCAAACCCCTTACTCTACAGCAACTGGCATCCAGGAGTATTCGGTTGAAAGTGCAAATTCTGTGATGAGGCAGCAAATCTGGGTCACATGGTGTGGACATGTGTCCGTCTAAGCATGATAGCTCGCGCACTCTAGAATCCCGGGAGGCCTTGCTCCGCAGCCCAGACCCCAACGTCTAGCAGGACATCATCGGTCAAGCCCTTGCTGCTGCTGTGTCTCAAGGTATTCCGGCCGACGGCTAGGGGCGACGAGGGAGAAATATTTCTCTCCTGACATTCATTGACTGGTGTTTTGAATAAAGTTGTTCCTCCTCCTTCTCCTCCTCCTTGTTGCCCAAGCAGAAAGAAAACGCTCAAAGATGGGTAAGCCCCATGCAGCACCACACTGTTGAAGTTAAATAGACATGAAGTGCTCTGCGTGGAAACTGAACGCAAAAAGCTACAGCGCGTAGCAGACGGCCCTCGTTCCCCGCGCGCTTCGCGAGCGCGAAAAGTCCACGGGTCTTAAGAACAGGTCCTAGGGTGCCTCGATGCCAGCGCCGCCGTTCAGGGTGGTGCCATCCTTTGACCGCACCCGCGCCGCCGCTTTCTCGCTGCGACGCCATCTTGAGTCACAGCGAGCGGTTGCGAGTGCTTGGTGCCGGTGCTTAGTTCGAGACACAGTGCGCGCGGATGCTTCGCTGACGCTTCTACTTGCTGGACAGTGTTCAGCCGCATGAATGACAAGCTTGTCAAGTGCATCGAGTCAACATGACGGGCTGTTGTGTTCCAAGTGCACCGGATCGAAGCGTAAAGGGCTTCGTTGTTTACGCTTCCCCCGGGACCCAGAGCGAAGGAAGAGATGGGAAGCCCAAGTAAAGCGGTATCACTGGAAGGCAACGGATAGCTCCTACATTTGCGAGGTAAGTGTCAAGAAAGTTTAGACTATCGCATCGTGTTTTTCATAAATAAGAAAGTATTCTCTGATCCTCGCTCACGTACCTACGTTCGCTCACGAACTAAGCACTGCACCGATGCTGAGTAGCCTATGGTTTGCGAGCGCGCGTCGCATAGGTTTTTGCCGTTTTGATCAGCGCAGTCTATGCGAGTAGTACCCTTATTTTAAGAACTGACGAAAATGCTTCGCCGCGAAATAGCCTTACATTAGCTACAAATCGTCATGTAAACCACCTAATTTACTTTTTCACGGGAAGCACACATCGTGTGTCTCTTGTTTCCTTTTTTTTCCCCCTCAGTTTCTTTTTTCGCTACTGGTTATTTGGAACTAAAGAACGCAGTGCTTCTTCTGGGGAGAGCGGCTGTTGTGTACGTGGCAAGCGAAGCATTGTGATTTTCTCTATTCTCAGCAGATATCTTGCGGATCTGAGGTTGTTACGTTATATAGCTGATTTTTTAGACGAATATATTTGTAGCGTGGTGCTCGTAAGCCGATGGTCATTCGTGCTCATTCCCGATCGTAGTGGGTACTGTGACGGTCTTTAAATGCCTGTGCACGGTATGCCCAGGTGTAGTAGAGTTAAGGGGCATCATGGGACCAAAATGTTTCGGCGCTTTCTGGCATGGTGTCTGTTGTAGCCTGTGCATTTCTTCTAAACGTGTGAAGCGAGGTAATACAGCATTACTTCTGCGAAAATGTATTTTTAAGCACTGTAATGGGTTCTCTGTATTTTCAAGGCAACTTTTCTTATCAATAATCACTTTTGTTGTTTTACTTGTACTTAGAAACACTTTGAAGAGGACCGGTACGAGGGAAATCGACAGGATGGGCGCCGTCTGTTAAAGTCAACAGCGCTACATCATCATGGACTAAAAATTATGGGGTTTTACGTGCCAAAACCAGTTCTGATTATGAGGCACGCCGTAGTGGGGGACTCCGGAAATTTAGACCGCCTGGGGTTCTTTAACGTGCACCTAAATCTAAGCACACGGGTGTTTTCGCATTTCGCCCCCATCGAAATGCGGCCGCCGTGGCCGGGATATCATCATGGACTATATTTTCGAAGTTAAAAACATTGCTAATCTGTATTTGACTGTCTTAGTTTCATTTACGGTTTTTGTACGCGATATGTATGCAGTGTTGTTTATTTTTTCAATGTAGTTATCAGTGTTCTAATGGTTATTTATAAAATGTTCTGTACTCGCCATCGATGTGTTTGGCTGATGCGACGTATTCGATGGTAGCTGATGTATTCTGGCTGGATATCTTGATTAATATTACCCGCGGTAGCGTTTTCTTGTTTGCATTCTTGTTTTCGATTTATATTGTGTGTAATAAGGTTGATGTACTCACTTGAACCCCCCCATGCAATGAATAAATTAAAAAAAAAAACTCACTATCCCGAATTGTGTGTCGAGCATACCTTGCGAATTTTTTTATCTCGTCTTTCAACATAACCTTCAGGCGCCACACAGTACATATAATTTTTCATGTACATATCTCTTTCACGATTGATTGTACTAGACATTATAAGTAAATGTATTTTGTGCATCGTTTGGTTTCTTGTGTGTACTACGCAAGATTGACACAGAAAAGTTACGTTACATGTTTCTCTACAGCACTAGCTAATCCTTATTTTCACATCGCAGTTATTTTTACACCAGCTTAATCCTGTCAGCACACAGTTTTGTGGGCAAAAAAAAAGCAAAATTGCGCGTAGATATTGTCAAATAATTGCAACGAACGCGAAGAGCACGCGCAATGCAAGGGAAACTAACCGCCGTGCGCGAGTGGCTGGCTACGGTAAAGGAGGCGTGACGTGTAAACCAAAATACAACAGCGAAGGGTGTCGCAAACCTTATATACCAAGCATCGAAGCGCAAAAAAAAATAGTGCGTATTTCAAACATACACACGGCATATTAAATGTAAATTGAATTAGGCAACTTGGGGCATGTTCCCGGCGCCATACATTTACGTCCTCGACCTTCGACGAGTTAACGGCTATTGGTTATAAAGATGTGCAGATGCGATACCGATAAAAAAATCCTCATCAAGGCAAAGCACTTGGAAGTGCGCCGCGAGTAACACTATTTATGAACGCAAGCGTAGCCGAGTCTCAGCTCGTGTGACTCAATATGGCGGCGCCAGCGGGGTTGTCTTCCACCCTGGACGGCGGCGCTGGGCATCGAGGCACCCTAACGGGTCCGGAGCAGCAGCGACGCGGCGCGGCAGTTCACAGAAAAAGGCCCTCGCCGTAGCCATCGCTTTGGACACTCCCCTATTATTCTAGGTCACTCTACGTGACTCTACTTCGGCTAGAGTGTACTAGAATACGGTTGAGTGGGACGAGCGGCTGGGGCGGCGCATGCTTTGCAGTGAGGCGCCCGACGTGGAAAAATACTGTGGCGGCGCTGCGATAGAAGTGGATTGGGTCGCATCAAGGTCGCGCCGTTGGAAACTGCTGGCGATACTGATCGGCAGGGTCATTCGTACTTTTTCGCGCGCTGGTATTTGCGCTCAGACCGCTCAAATGGTGTTCATAATTGCATATGACATGTATTTATGCCTTAAGAATAAATTCCTTTCATTCTCTTCTTTATTTTATTTCTTTAATGCCCCTCGGTGGTATTTTTCTGTCTCGGGCCGGTTTCGGGTCGATTTCGAGCCGGGCTCGGACCGTGCTCGGGCCTAAAGTGGTGGCGGGCCGGGCCGGCGGGGTAACGTAGATTATTTCCGGGCCCGGGCCGGGCCCGGTTCTCGCCATAGAACTTTTGGCCGGGCCCGGGCGGGCAGCACAACGTAAAGACGAATCTGGTGCAGCGCAGGGTGCTTATAACCAAATGTCAAAACAAAAGCGTGGCGCTCGAGCAGCGTGGTACCTGCGGCGAGTTGATACAGCACAGGTGCTAGATTTCGGAATTACCTTTATGTGCAGCGCCGCGCAGGGCGTGTGTCAACTGAGAGACAATGTTTTGGCGGACACAGGGGCTCCATAGATCTTCCATAGAACACGATTTTTCCAGATCGTTCCGAAGTGTATTTACCGACTAGTTCTCTTGCAGAATGCTTCAATTTGTCTCATACCGCGGTGTCACACTGCCACTTTTGATCGCGATCGAGCCCGATCTGGATCGGAATGTTCGATCGCGATTGGCTCCCTTCCGCAGATTGAGCAAAGAAGCCAATCGCGACCGAAACATTCGATCCAGATCGGGCTCGATCACGATCAAAAGTGCGCCGTGTGACCCCTGTATTAGGCACTGAAATGTAGTGGTGTTTGAAAGAATAGCAAATGTAGCCTCTGCCACTACATACGAGAAAATATTGCATCGAAGAGCTCACATTTCTCGCAACCTATTGGGAAATGTGCCGAAAAGGGTTTATCAAAATGTATTACTTAACTGATGTGTGCATTGGTTCACTGAGACTGAAATGCTAAGTCCTCAGGTGATGCGGGAAACCGGCGCAGCGTGAACATACCACATCGGCAGTGCTCTCACGGAGGGCTGTGTTGTGGACACACTTAATTAGTCCCCAAAATCGTTATTTTCCGCTGGTTGTTTGTGTACCCATTAACTGAACAGTGCTGGCCTGTAGCCTTTTGATGAGTATATGCCATTGTTTACGAGCGGAAATCATTCCTGACAAAAATAAACGGAAACATCGAAGGAAAGCTACCACTCCGCAACGCAAGCGCAAGACAAGCGCACAGTCCAGACCAAGCAGCCAACACTGACACATACTCTCCACGCCAGGCCGTCGGAAGCGCCCTCGTGAAAACGTCTATAGCCTCAACTCAGCGGTGCTCAAAGAAGCACAGAAAGCAGGTTTATTAAGTGAAATTGAACTTCGGAAGCAACAGCGTTAATATGCTAATATAGAGAAAGTTAACCTATTTCACGCACTTTAAATAACCTCGCTTTTCGACGATAGGGAGCCCCGCGCGCATGTAAAAGATTTCAGTGCAGTCCGATTTTCGTTCGCACACGTGTCTTACGCAGGTTATAATCGGAATCTCACACATTGGCGCTTTATTCCTCTTGCATCAAAAACGGAGATGATAACTGCATTAGCACGGTTTCTGTTGGTATCACACCGAAAGAAAAGGCATGCATGCGCACTAACAATGCCTTTGTTTATGATTCTTCCTTGTGTAGCCTTGTGCTGAGTACATTTCGATTGTAGTCAAGCGTTTGTGGTGCCTTCGCTTCCGTGTTGTGCCCCGTTTATTGGCGCTGGTAACACGAACGAAGAATCTCGCATCCAACCAGCACGCTTAACAGCCCTAGTTACAGTTGCCGTGATAAATTGAAAAAAGCTTTACTTCCGTTGGAGCTGCTCGCCGTTGGCCGACCGCCTTAGTACGTACGTCATAACAACACACGTCAGCTCTCATCTGCTACAGTAGTTCCTCTTTGGCCTGCGAAATAGACGTATACAGACGCCACCGCCCTCAGAGCCTGAGGAATAGCAGAGTAGCACACGGCGCACAATTGCCATTGTATCAGTGCACATTGATAGCTGCATTATTTTAAAATATTTCATTCTGGATTTTAAGTGCCTCAGCCACGATATAATGATGAGGCACGTAGAAGTGGGGACTGTAGGTCAACTTCGAGCAGGGGAGTTCACATCCACCTAAATCTAAGTACACGAGCACTTTTGCATTTAAACCCCATCGAAATACAGTGGCCATGACCGAGATCAAAAGCTCGACCTCGAACTAAGCAACGCAATACCATTTCCAGGGTACCGCTGCAGGTACCGCTTATTGCCTAGTGATCATGTTAACTCAGACAGTTCACCCAAATTTCCTTTCGCACGTCACCTGCCCACCTAACGTCAATGCATGTGAAGTGCTAAGTCATCTCCTTATTCGTGTCACTGTCTATTCCCGATATCATAAAACGTATTAGCCCATGATTTTCCGAATCGGCAACGTACAATTTAAAACATACGGTGACTATCACTGACCTGCTTAGAAGCCGATGTCACTGACACGCGCAATTATATGCGCCGTGTCTGTTGAGATTTCCGCAGCTTTTGTTCTATGAAAGATTCTAGCTTTTTAAAAGATGCGCTTGACAGTGTGTCCAGACATAATTCTACCAGGTCATTTGGGCGATGGCTCTATAGAGGCACAAGAACTGACAAATGCATGGCCTTTATGCAATTATTAAAAAAAAAAGTTCCAGGGCATTCTAAAGTAGAATGCTAATATTGCAGACGAAACTAATTGCGTATGAATGTAGCCCGCGATTATTGCTATTGTTTTCTCAATTACGGACGAGGAGGTGGGGGGGGGGGGTGCATGCAATGATGATGAGCATGATGTGTATGCAAAGTTCAAAATGTGCAAGTTAATTATGGGCTTTCCAGAAAATGAGCTATGGACATTCGTCAATACGCAACCAAGTCATCAAAAATAATTTCTGCTGATTTGCTGGGAGAACCAAGTCACGTATTGAAAGTTGTCGGGTATTGCTGCTATCTTGTACATAACGGTAGCTAGCATCCAGGTACAAATACTCATTTTGCAATAATCTTTTTATCGATGGGCTGAATCGCGTTATGGGCGTCTTTTTCGAGCCGCCTTTCATGTTTGGCCGTTATCCTGGCTGAGGTCAGTATGGTAACAAAGGTATACCTGGTAGAAATAGAGAAAAGGTTATGTCTGATTTGCATAACAAATTTCAAAGGGTGTGGGTTAATTATAATTTTTACACTAAATTTTACTTAGAGCACCACTTGAAAGCGCAAACAACGTTTAGACACGTGTTTTCCTGTGCTGGGAGAACGAACTGGATGACTGATCGTAAGTTAGCGAGAAATGAGGGCCACATTTCGCATATGCTAGCACAGGCTTAAATTGTGGTTAATTATTAAAAAATTATAATACAACTGCACAAAGGAAACTGCTTGCCAGACCAGAGAGAGAGAGAAGGATAAATGAAAGACGAAAAGATTAACACGACTGAGCATAGTTGGGTACCCTGCAGTGGAAGAAAGGGAAAACCAAAGGATAAGAGAAGGTCAACAGTACCGAAGTCGCCTGTCTGCGCAATGAAAATTCTCAGTGCTGTGTCACAGGGAGTTGCTCAGTCCAGTTGCCATCAGGAGTGACCGTAGGGATCATATATTTGGCTTAATGCGGTGTTGAGGGCAAGTCCCTCTTCTTGGAAGGATGAGAATAGAGGGTCTTCTGCAGTGATTCCGTAGTCACAGAAGTCGACTCTGTTAACATGCTGGGTTGTCTTAGCTAATATGTCGTCTATTTTGGTACTTCTCGTTATAAATACCCTGCTATCAACGGTAAAATCTCTAAAAAGCGTGCCCAATTTCAAATCAGACATGAAAATCTTCGTTTTACAGTGACGGCTTATACGGATACTGCAGTAAACTGTCGTTCTGCCTCTCGAAGGTACTCACGTTATCTTGCATGAAGGCCTCAATAAAAAGATCAATCAATAAATAAAATTATTTTCCGGCCAATTTCCCATGTTGCCTTGTCCCACAGCCGTCCACTGGGCTATGCAATAGTTTGTTGAAGGCAGCGTAGCAGCCTGTCGCATCAGAGACTTCGATTTTTTGATCAACATATTTGCGATGCACAAAGCGGGGTAATTCTCCGCTGCAGAATGGCCTTTTGTGGCCTTCAAAATATATGCAGAGACATCATAATTGTCAGTCTGTGTGCGGCGAATACTCCGCATAACTTACACCGAGCTAAACCTACAAGACAGCGCATCAGATAGCGGTTTTCGCTCCAAAGTAGACATTGCCTAAAGGGCGTATTAGTTCAAACCTAAGTGTTGGTGCAACAAAGATGGTAAGGCAGAAAACTGTGCCGATTATTCAGTTGATGATTTATTATGACAAACTGCACCACCTCAATTACGCGTCTATGGAAGCCGTATGGTAAGACTACTTCGCGATCGAGTGTTTCACCATGTACGCTACCACTCTCAAGTGAAAGACAGCTTGCTTCCCAGATCCTTTCGACGCAGAGGGAGACGTTTGCCTATGTACAACACGTCGATGTATCATAACTAGGTGATAACTATTGACAATTTTTTTCACTACTTATCGGGAGCCGTTCACCCTTGCAAAACGTTTGATCTAAGTTAGAGTTCATTTCACTGATAAATAATCACGCATACTTGCTCATAACAGAGAAAGTGTAATTTATTGAATTTGAAAACAATAACAGATGTCGCCGATGATACATTCAGCCGTCGTTAATTAAGGAACCCACAGCAGCTCCAACAGCGCCTGATAGAGCGCCTTCTCCGATGACCTTCGCTATTCCCAAAACTACAGCCGGAATCATAGGAAACCCCTGTTCATCGGTTTCATCACCGAAACTGTTAACAGGCTTTTCGAGCACCTTCAAAGCCTCGATGATGTCTTCCCGGTGCTCCATGAGGGAACGGGAAATTTTTTCCGTGAGTTCTTTTGTTGCGTCGTCCGTGTTCTTTGCCGGCTTGCTCAGCGTGGCTGCGTGAATTTCTGTAACGTCAAGCGAGAGAAAGACATGAAACATGTCACGCACGCTAGAATTCAAGTACATGCAGTGAGGACAGCGAAAAAAAAATTAATGAGGTGATTTCTGCAGAAAGTATATCTTGATAGATAAATGTTACAAACAGCGATAAGGTGCCTCAGAAAGGCTGCCCAACGTTTTGATAGGAGGACCCATCTATGTCAAAGGCATAGATCCTTCTATCAAAACGTTGGCCAGCCTTTCCAAGGTATAGTACTCACGGATTGAAATAGGGACACTAGGAGCGCGTGGCCGCTAGTACATGCTGCGCCGCCCGTGGGTGCTCATGGAACCAAGGTGTTGCATTGCGGTATAGCGCGAGGGGGAGAACATCTACAGAGCAGTATTGCTCCTTCCGGTCGCCAGCGAGCCGGCCTGTAGTTCACCACACTGCCAGCGTGGCGCTGGAAGGCTTGCGCGCCTGCGGATGCCGACCGAAATGGCTCGGCGGTGCGCACCGCCCATACTGCGGCGCCGTCTGCTTGCGCGCCTGCGCGAGCGCACGGCGCTCTCGTTACACGCGCTTTGGCGATGCGGCACGCAGGCTGTGCAAGTAAGACACAGGATTCAGCTACGAGATTGCGTCTTACGTGCGTTTGTACACATGATAACATCTGCACAAAAGAACGGAAAGTTTACTTTGTGCGAACACCGAACACCTGTGGAGCGGCCGACAAGAAAGCGCCTTCTTTATTTCAGCCTCGATATGATAAATCCCGACATTGTTGGTAGTACTGACGTCAGCAGAAGCCGAGCCACAGGTAGTTATATATGGCGAACACAAGACGTGCCTTGCTGGCACGTCACGCCACGCTGGCCGTCCGGTGAACTACAGGCCGGCTTGTTGACGACCCGAAGGAGCAATTCTGCACCGTAGATGTTCTCCCCCTCGCGCTATACCACAATGCAACACCTTGGTTCCATGTGCACACACGGGCGGCGCTGCATGTATCAGAGGCCACGCGCTCCGAGTGTCCTATTTCAATCCGTGAGTACTGTACCTTATCCCTGTTTGTAACATTTATACACAGCGTGCTACTCCATCTGTCAGCCCCCTTCTTGATTTAGGATCGTAGGATCGTGATGAGTGTTTAAAGGTATATGCTACACTAACGACAGTGCAGCAATAAAGGGAATGCACGACACCAATATTTCTGTGAAACGTTGGCATTTTTACAGCAAATGAGAGCCGGATGAAGTGCCTCTGACGTAGGGTTCTTTTCCTCTCTGATAATGAAATATTGGCTTGGCGTTGCAACCATCAAGTGCGCTTAACGCATCTTTTGCACGGAATCGAGGGGAAGTCGTATACCGGATACGCATAATTTTCGCTTATTCCCTATAGTCACCTTGCGAATTCGTTCACAGCGCATAGTGCAATCAGTCGAAATACTGCATTGAAAATTAACCTCGGAAATTACACGGACGAAAGTACGCACACACGTTAGAGTAACTAAATATTTGTTCACTTCGATTAATAACAATTTACCTAATTAGACAGACATGATCGTCTTCCTATTGAGGTTGTTGTATACTAGGCCTTGTTCTTTTATTAGGATGACAATAAAAGAAAGATTTATTCACCTGTAATGTACGCTGCTATTCATTTTTACGCAGTGGTAATAGTAATATAAACTATATACTGAAAATAGTAGTCACTGGTACAAGAAATAGTGTATAACAGGAGAGGCATCCCTTCTCGAGTCTCACCAGCTGAGAAATTGAGAATAATATTAATGCTTGTAAGCATAAAGAAAATGTTGAACACAGGTTAGCATCTATCTCCAGGAGCAGCAAATGCCCAAAACTAGAGGGACCACTGAATGTACACGTGCGAACGAAGAAGAGAGCACACATACGTGCGATTTGCACGAGTTTTGGTTACTTACGGCAGAGATGCCCCAGGATGACGAGTGCCAAGATGACGTAGGACTTCATACTGATGATGGTCTGCGGTAAAGAATGCCACGTTAGTTGAGGTCAACATTCACCAGTCCACAAATATCTATGGGGCGCTACAAAAATTACTCTCGCGGATGTTTTGATTGTAGCTTCTCAGGTCTATAAGGCATGTGCTAAGCATGGTGTAGAAGCAGATGACAAAACTGGTTTATAGTGTTTTCTAACGTGCTGCTGACACACGTCAGAATTTCTTTTCCCTAGCGAAAAGAATTACTGCCGGTAGCTAGACGTCCGGTTATCACGACACAGCACCTTTTCTTGTGACGACATAAAGGTTTATTTTCCCTGCAAGATGACAGAATTTGTTTTGTTTTGTAAAACTCGTTGTTGGTATTTTAAAGTGATAATTTATTGCGTACACTCCCGCGTTTCGCGCTAGTGATAATGATGCTTCGGGTGCTGCTGCTGTTTGCTTCTGGGTCGGTCGGTATCTGAGCGGATATATTTTTGGATGTACATAGACGAAGGTAAATTATGTGCACCGATTGCGACTGCCATCAAACAGGCCCATGTAACCGATTTTGGCTTACCAACTGAGTATTGGCCGGGATCGCAAGTCTGTTCTGACGTAATAATACAAACATAATTCTAGCATAACATTTGAGTAGATAATGGGAGCTCATATATATCTGGAAAGCACACCGACCTCTGAATATAACGGCTTCGTATAGTGAATGGATCCTTTGATTTACTAGATTCTCTTTTATTTAGCACATACGGTATGTACCACTGCGTTTGTGGCCAATCTTGGCCAATATCTCCCGAAATTGATATATGCTAATTAAGGTATTGTGCCATCTGGCCCATAACAGGTGCAGAAAACAGATACGCAGATATATATATATATATATATATATATATATATATATATATATATATATATATATATATGGCACTACTTCTCTGTGTACACACCTGCCATCGCCAGTGTTCTCTCGACAAGCATCACACGTCGCTTTCGTCCACCTGACATCGCTGCCGTCTGATACTATGTGACAGCTTAATTCTGTGTCTGCATTGCGGCATAATTTCTACGTGGTGCAAGGCATAAGCATAACAGTTGCGTGAGAATAGAGCACAGACGTTTCTGGTGGACAAAGAGTAACACAGCAACGAGATTACACGTTACAGAGGATGAAATCATACACAGTTGTACGCATAGGGTTAGTTCTAAGATATTTATTTACCCACTTTACTTAGGCTTCGCTTCACACAAGTTCCAGCATGTGCGTTAGATCTGCATCAATTCTTAAACTTAGAAATCACATCGGAAGGGTCGCTGGTTCCAGTTATTTTACTGGAAATTACACGATAACTGGGATTGTTCTAAAATTTGCAAGTGTAGGCATGACTAGTGGACGGAAACTGATCAAATGTAATTGCCAGCTTTATAAAGCATTCTGTAGAGTCGAAAACTCCAGGTATCCAGGTATCTCCCCATATCTCCAGATAATATTTTGTTTTTCAAGTTCAGATGTGTTTTAGGATAACACTACAGTACAAAGTTCTCCTTCGCAATGTTTTTGAGTACTGGGCAAAAGTAAATGGTGAAAAGTATTTTCGCAAGAGCAGCGAATATATCAAAGCGTTTGAGCCGAAATCTTCAGCACTCAAACAATCCGTGTGACTTTATTTAATACACAAGCCATTTAGGCCCTCACTTTTGTATGATGTTTTCATGATTAGATATAATGAATTTGTGTTTCTCTCTGTACAGCGTCAATATTCATCATTGAAAAAATAAATTGATCTACGTAGCCTATACATTCGACGATTTTAGTGCAGTTATTGCAACACGTCTCTATTACGTGAATGATTCAAAGTTCAACGAATAATACCATTGGTATTGTGCAGTTAATGCAAGCACCTGTAACAAAGACAGTAATTCAAATGTTGGACATACCCTCCACCCCTTCCCCGCGATACATGAAGGCATTGCTCAGTCTATATTTTTGCAACAACATTTTCTGCGACTTAGCCGCGATGTTACAATTAAAAAGAAATGTTTAATAGCACTTCATCTCACCTGCCGGTATGTCTCTTGCTAACGGGCGACGCAAGCAACAGGCTTGATTCCGTTGTCTTTTCTGCCCGCACGGCAACGGCGTGAAGGGCTGGAACTGCTCTGGCTTTTTATACTTGGAAGCGAGCGGAACGGTTTCGGACCGTTCTAGCACGTGCCAGAAGAAAGATAAAATTAAACGATAGCGCATACTCTTTTGTTCATGAATAAGCTCTTGTGTGTATTAGGAAAGCTTCGTTGATATAGGAAGTAGTACTTGCGTACGCAGATAATAGTGCTTGATGGGCGTTTTTGAAATATCGATAATACTAGCTCTAAGAAATATAATGCAATGACAGCTTAAGAATCACTACGAAACCCATTGGTATTTAATCATACCTGTTGTATTACATACCTAATACGATAAGTGCAGGCTGTTTTGCATTTCTTATTTATTTATTTCTTATTTATTTACAATACTGCCAGTCTCTTGCGAGATCATGGCAGGCGGGGCACAGAGTCAGAATAAATTAAATCGCCATACATAAAACAAGTACTCTGCGTAGGCATCAGTTATATTGGCTGGGTAACAGATTATTTCTTAGGGGAAAAAAGTAACAGTAGTTATTGTAACTGAGTTGCTAACAGTGCTTTTTCTAATATGGATACATAACTGTTTAATGACTTAGTGTTAGTGATTTCTTTGTCTAAATTATTTCATTCCCTAATTACAAGTGGAAAATATGAATATTTAAAACAGTTTGAGTTGGCTGAGAATTCGTCCAGCGTTCGGCAGTGCTTATGTCGGGTTGGTTTGGTGGTAGTTAAAGAAATGAACCTTTATGTATCAATTTTATTGCTGCCATCCAGACATTGAAACAAAAACTTTAGTCTTCTAGTTTCGCTCTGTTTTCAATAGTTAGTAAACCGGCTTTCTTTATCATTTCTGTTGGCGAATCAGCTCGTGTGTATTTCTTGAATACAAACCTGATTGCCTTACGTTCAAAAGCTTGTAGTTCCAATAAATGTTTCTTATTGTAAGGAAACCACGCAATTATGGCATATTCTAGGATTGGCTGAACCAGTGTAGCATATAGGCAAGCAGTTTCGTTTTAGGTGGCGCGGAGCGGAGTCGGCGTCTAAGAATGCAGATCTTTTTTTAATGCAGATGACGTGATGTTGCCTACGTGAGTTTCAAACCTGAGATCGTGTGAAAGTGTTATACGCAAATATTTGTGCTTGTCAACCCTTGGAATCCCGTTGTTATTAATTGCATAGTTGTAATCAGTTCTTTCTTTCTTCCGAGTTATCGTGAGCAGTGCAGATTTCTGAATATTAATTTTCATTTGCCAATCTTCGCACCATTTAGGAACGCACTGTAATGCGTCATTAAGTGTCTCCTGGTCAGCTGGTGAGTTCATTTCGCAGTATAATATGCAATCATCTGCAAATAGTCGAAATTTCACATTGCATATGGACGGCAAATCATTAATGTAAAATGGAATAGCACAGGCGCCAGGACGTTCTCCTGGGGCACACCTGATGTGACGGGTTCTAATGAGGATGAATACATCATGAATTTGTAGGAATTGTAATCGATCAGATAGATAGTGCTGGATCCAGTGAACAATAGGACTGTCACCTAAGGCAGAAATAAGTTTTAAAGCCGATTTCTGTGGGACACGCGGTTGAACGCCTTGGACAATCCAACAGTATCAATTCGGTTTGTTTCTGGTTGTCAATAGTTAGCGATATGTCGTGCAGTAATTCCACTAGTTGGGTAATTGTTGAGTGCCCTCTCCTAAAGCCATGCTGATATGGGGACAGTATGCAATGTTTTTCCAAGTATGTGGTTATGTGTTTGTGTACTATATGCTCTAAAAGCTTGCATGCTGTACAAGTTAGAGAGATCGGCCTATAATTGAGACGTCGGACTTACTTCCGGATTTATGCACGGTGACGATTATAGCAGTTTTCCACTCCCAGGGGACAGTGCAGGATTCTAATGATTTGTTAAAAACTGTGCACAAGTATTTAGATATCCATTCCGCATATCTCCGCAAGAAGGTATTTTGTATGTCATCGGGTCCCGTTCCATTTTTCGTGTCCACATTTAACAAAAGGTTCAGTACTCCCTGCGTGCTAACTGAAAGGGGTTCTATAGGCTGACGCAAACATGGGTCTATGAGCGGGTCTCTCCCGTTGTCTGCGGTAAAGACAGACTGGAAGTATCTGTTGAAGGAGTGCGCACAACTCAAGTTGTCATCGTGAGAAGCTGGGTTATCGTCACGCTTCTTGGGATTTATGTGATTCCAAAATTTTCGTGGTGCTGTAGATAAGAAATTCGGAAGAATGTTAGAACAGTAATTATTCCTGGCTGTCCGAATCTTCAACTTCATATCGTTAATTGTTAATTACACTGCTCACACTGGCTTGAGTAAAACGTGAAGGCTTTAGCCTTAAAGATTTTCTAAGCCTCTTTACTTTGCGTTTCGCATGTATTATGTCGTGTGTAATTCATGGGTTAGACTTCTTAGACTTTATTGTTTTAGACGGAGCATGGCTATGGATGCAGTAAAATACAATTTCTTTAAACTTGTACCAGAGAACATCGATGGTAGCGGAAGCGTCAACTGCCAACTCTTCAAACAGAGCGTGTTGGAATATTAAGTAATCAAGAATGCTTGTATCATCTGCTTTAGAAAAATCAAGAAAAGAATTCTGCGTTTTCGGCACAGTTAAAGGACCTTGCACTGGTATGACACACTAGGTTAGCTTGTGATTAGATATGCCGTCCAACATTTGTATTTTAAGATTTTCCAGTGCGAAGTGCTCACCGACAAACACCAAATCTAGAATCTTCGACGTAGACCCTTTAATGCGTGTAGGATGATCTACCACTTGAATCAGAAACTTGCTTCGGAAACATATGTGTGGCTCTCGAAGTTTGCTGCCCTTCTTAAGATCTAATTTTTTTTACCCGCCTTGTCAGTTGTGTGACTATGGCTTACCTCGCTGTTGAGCACACAAGGTAATTAAAGGGATTTATTTATGTATTTATTACATTGCAGAAGTACTACCAGCTCTGCATAATGGGCCCATAGGCACGATTAGATAATGCAGTGGAAGAAAGATGTGCCGTCAAATAAATAGGTTTCATGTAAACCAAGGCAAGAAACAATGTATCAAACGCACAGTAGAGTAGATTTGTATCAGACAAACAGTAGATCCCATACATCTCCAACTATTTAAGACAGCACTATTTGGAAAATAAACGTTCAGCTGCGTTTCCCGATAAATCCGGCGTCGGCGTCGGCGCCGGTGTCGACGTGGGTGCTCCCGCGTCCGTGGCAGATAAAATCATCCCGAACCTCCCCGACCGCGGAGGCCCTCCGCGTGTTAGGTGTTAGCGAACAAAAATTTAATTTCTCGCAGTGAAATCTGTCAGAAAAATGGTAAAGTACGACTTAACCACAACCTACAGACATGGAGGCGTCAGATTGTAATTTGAATGTGCGAGAAAACATAATTATGTTACGAGGAAACTCAAACACGAACCCATTTCCAGCAACCCGAGCACCAACAGCGGCGCGCTCGGGAAGGTTACTTGCGAAAATCATATCCATAGACTGCTCGCATCCTCGGCAAGTCAAATTGGGCCTTAGCCTGCCTAAGACGTTTTGGACACGCGCGCACATCGGGACAACAGCAAACAATGAATAAAATAATAAAGAAAAGTTCCTAGGGCCTCCACATTTTAATATAAGACGACTTATATTGCTCCTGAAAAAACGTCTTCCCAGCAATACATTTCTGTTTAAAAGTGAAGCCTACTTTAAGGGGGTCGGTGTAATCTTCGTCCTTGCAAGCTGGCTTTCCCACGTTTACACTGCAGTGAAGGCTACTCATAAAGAAAAATGCGATCCGAACGGTGCCCGATAACGCTATCGCGTTCCGCACTTAAAAGCGAAGCTTAAGCGTCATCCAAGCTTTATTCGGTGACTGTGTGCTATAATAACGAGGTTCTAACGCCCCATTTGATTCACTAGAGTAATCCTTCAATTACATTGAATTCGAGGTAAGTGGGGCGCCGTTCGATTCACTCGATAAACTTGACATTCTTAATGCCCTAGCTTTCTATGGTGAATCAAAAAAATGTCGCAGTTTCAGAAGCATCAATTGCGATAGCAAATTAGTAGATAGCTATTCGGAGTAGGGATAGTAGTTTTATCGGTTGCCTAAACTTGGACACATTCGCTTATTAACTGAATTAACAAACGTGGTGTCAGCGCGCACAAGCAAACATGAATAGATACACTCAATGACCGCGGACAACCACTGTCAAAATGCTGGCAGCAAGCGCAGCCGCCGTAGCGAGCGAAGGTTCGTGCGGTCTATCGCTTCAACGGAAATTGAGCGGCGAATGCACAGTGCATACAAAGGTCAGAGCCGTGTGGAGATCACTTTTAAGAGACGGTGCGGGCGACCGCCGCAGCCGGGCAAAGTACAATCGCTGTTGTTGGCAGAGTAAAAGCTGTCGCCCCCCCTCCCTCCCGCGCTGCCTTCCCGTTTTCCACCTTTCTCGTGGGAGATTGAGTGGCCAGTTACCCTTGCGCCCGGTTGCAAGATACGCATTTGGTGCCGCAGCACAGCGTCGCCCCGCCTCCCTCCCTTCCATACCCCCACGGCCTTTCGCGCGACGGAAGTTGCGTTTGCTTTCCGCCGTGCGCTCGCTCTCCGTGATAGCGCGCGTCCCCCGCGCGCTTTCACTCGCGCATATGGCGCGCGGCGACGATTTTATCGCCCTTGGACTTTATACGGAACCTCCCGGCGACGGCAACGGCAATTTCATTTATTGTTTCTTCATCAGGGCTTTTCCAGGTCCACTTCCTGTTGTTTCGCTTCCTGAAGAAGGAATTCATTATTCGGAACCCATTCCTTTCCACGAATTCTACCAACACCTCTCCTCTAGTGTTCCTAGAACGGATGCCGTAGTTACCAATTGATTGCTCACCGGGCTGCTTTTCCCACACTTTTGCATTGAAGTCTCCCATGACTACAGCATAGTGCATTTGGAACTTTCTCATTGCTAATTGAACATCTTCATAAAGCTGTTCTATTTCTTCATCGTCGTGACTGAAGGTTGAGGCGTAGGCTTGTACTACCTTCGTTCTATACCTCCTATTCAGTTTTATTACGACGACTGCTACCCTCTCATTAATGCTGTAGAATTCATAAATGTTACCTGCTATGTCCTTATGGACTAGAAATTCTACTCCGAATTCTCTCTTATCTGGAAGGCCTCTGTAGCAGAGGACGTGGCCGTTAGTCAGCACTGTATAAGCCTCACCAGTTCTCCTAACCTAAGGCCGATAATATCCCAGGCAATACCTGATAATTCTTCAAATAGCCCTGCTAAGCGAGCCTCACTCGATAGGTAGCGCGTGTTGAACGTTGCCAGGTTCTGGACATTCAGTGTATACTGAATAGCGTGTATTTAGCGCAAACAACATGTGATGGATACCAAAGACAGGAAAGCTCTAGTTGGTTTAGCTTCATGAATGGTTTAAGGATTTCGCAAGACTGATTAGACAGGACACACTATGCAAGGTACCCGCGGCGGTAGCCTAGGTCCGTTGTGCTGCTGAGCTCGAGGTCACGGGTTCGATCCCGGCCGCGGCGGCCGCATTCCGATGAAGGCGGAATGCGAAAAACTCGTGTACCGGGCATAACGTGCATGTTAAAGAACACCAGGCGGTGAAAATTATATCATATCATGGTTTTGGCACGCAAAATGAGAAAATGTTTTTTAATACGCAAGGTTCATTTTTGTATGTATGCGTGAGGAGGCCTCTATAGCGCTGTTTAAGTTGCGTAATTTAAGGGCTTCGCTGTACCGAGCAGGAAACAGAACACTTGTTTTTCGCCATTCGCACTGCTCCAAATTCACGGAAGCAAACAATAGCAGTTTTAATCTATATATCTACAGCACATTCTTATCCATAGCGAGATTGCAAGCATATTGCTTGTAGATCAGAAACATTTTCATAGAGCAGTAGATCACAAACATTTCAAGTCTATAGCTCGCTTTATCTTGAAGTGCCATTATCACCTCTGCTCAGTATGTATGGAAGCGATATGTAAACACGCCTCTTGAACCTAGGCGTAGCTTAGTCGTTTGTGTCAGCCCCGTGACACGCTTTCTTATCAGCTTTGCTCCGGTTTCGCTTTGGTACCACTCATTCCTTGATATCAGCGCCAATTGATAAATTTCTCTGGTACCTTCTAAGCTTAACTACGTCGTATACCATCCTATTTTGTCCTGACAGTTTTTCTTGAAGCAATGCTTCACTGTCGTGGCCGGGATTTATTTCGATGTCTCCACATAGCAGAAGTAAACACACGTAGTACATATCATACGGAACACTAGCACAACACTGTTGCATTAGCATTTGAAATTGCTAATGCAACTGTTGGGGACGGAAGTTTGAATAGGGAGAGGTGAGGAATACTTTTATTCTCTGTCGAATAAAAAGTGGAAGCAATCTTTAGCTATGCTTCCCCCCCTCCCCACTGAATGATTGGCGTTTCTCGCTCTGTAAGAGGAGAGGCTAACATGATTCATAAAGGAGCAGCAGGGAGGAAAAGCTGCACCTGAGGAGGTGGAGAGAGCCGAGGGCACGATCGGAGAGCTAACATGTACACTGGGCGTGCTCATGGCATGCGCGAAATTCTGTTTCGACTATATAAAAACTCCCGCATCTCGCATCACATATCGCGTTAATCGGGTTAACCAAGATATACCACGGGAGTGGCCACATGGTTAAAATATCGACATTAAGTTTGGCGGCGTGGTTGTGCCTTATAGATTATCGGCTGACGTACCCATAAGGTTTGGTCTGAATCACAGGATTGCACAGATACGCGATGGGGTATGAGAAGAAAACTGTTGACTGTCACCTGCGATGCCATTAATCCATTAATCCATCAATCGTAATGGTATTTTCGCGATCGGCTCTATTATACCATTTAGGGTACAACATCCAGGTAAAACCTGCCTACCTGCATCTTTTCGAGGTAGAGGCACGCGGTCAGGTGTCATACGTGGTTGCTGTATGAGAGATAATTGAAGTTAAAAATAACACTAAAGCTAGAAAATCGGGAGAAATTGGGTATCGGAAATGCTTTCATAAGTGAGAGTTCAATTCGCTGTTAAAAAAAAAAGAGGTGTACTTGGTGTGAAGCGATTTATTAATGCTAAAGCATTATATGGCTCATGAAGCAGAAAATCCGGCGTTGGCGTGACCACGATGGTCCAAAAAGTCAAGTGAGCCAATTGAGGCAGTTGATTAGGTCAACTAAGGCAAAGTTAATTAAGGCAGAGTTAATTAAGGCGAAGTAAATAATGCAGGTTTAATTAAGATAGAGTTCATTACGGCACTCGAACCCACGACCATTGGTGGGAGTCTAACCCACGACGTTGGTGCTAATTAATGCACAGTTAATTAAGATAGAGTTAATTAAGGCACTTGAACCCCGATCTTTGGTGGGAGTGAAACACTCGACATTTGGTGGTCGCAATGCTGTCGCATTTATCCACGTAGGGATAACTAAGTGTCCCTTGTTTTTTTTTTTTTTTTGTGGACAAAGCAGACATTACGGAAGATGAATTCAGCCTTTCTTAATGGCCGCCGCCGCACCAGCTCCAACAGCACTCGATAAAGCTCCCTGTGCAATGTACGCCGCTAGAGCCAGAACTATGGGCGGAATAGCTGATTCTAGAATACTCTGTAATTATGAATCAGCCGCGCGAGGTTTTTATTGATTTAGTCATTGCTTCGTTTGCGGGTAATGAGATATTTCAGGATATTACATGTTTTCCTGGTACTCAAGGTACCTTGAAGTCGGTCGCACATTTCGTTCCGGTTTTGACGGCCAAGATTTCCGGCGTATTCTTCCGCTTCATTCGTGAAGAGGGCGATGCGTCTTTCCAGCTTCAAATTTTGTTCTCTCGTTTTTCATCTTCGTCTAAGTCCTTTCGGTGCTTCCCACAAGTGTAAAAAGGCGCCGATCTACGGCTGGGGTATCAGTCATCATCATCATCATCATCAGCCCATATTTATGTCTACTGCAGGACGAAGGCCTCTCCCTGCGATAACTAATTTATATCTGGTGAAAATAGGAGTAGCATTATGTCTGATGTTGATTAAACAGACAAACTTCCTGATAGGAGAGCAGTTGCGATTTATTGTAATGACAAAAAAAAATATGTCATACGTTCAGCCTCTGCTAATTGCCGCCGAGACACCAGCGCCAACAGCGCCAGATACCGCAGCGTTTGCAATGGCCGCCGCGATTGCCAAAACTATGGCCGGAATTGCCTGTTCATCGGTTTCGTCGCCGAAGCTGTTAACAGACTTCTCGTGTGCCTTGAATGCTTCGATGATGTCATCACGGTGCTCCATGAGGGAATGGGAAATTTTTTCCGTGAGTCTTTTTGTTGCGTCGTCTGTGTTCTTTGCCGGCTTGCTGAGCGTGGCTGCGTGAATTTCTGTAACGTCGAATGAGAGAAAGACATGAAACGTGTCACGCACGCTGTCATTCAAGTACATGTGTGAGGACGCCGAAAAAATAATGATTGAGGAAAGAGTTGGTAGCATGCTGAGGCATGCTGCCAAGACTTTACTATTCGCCATATTCTCAACAACGGAGTAGAAACACTCAACTTCGCACAGAACGCCGCCCATTCTGACTTTAGAAGCCTGTTCGTGTGTCTCTGCATGGCGGAATTGAGCCTGTTGACAAGCCCTTTTAGAGATTGATCGCCATTTTAACGCGACAGCGTGGGGCCTCGTGTCGCAAAAAATCCGGCGTCGGCGACCAGCATGCGACGTCGGCTCGGTGGCGGAGAAAATGATGCCCAACTACCCCAACCACCTCGACCGCGCAGGCCCTCCACGTGGTGCAAGGTTTTGGTGACGAAATATTGAATTTCTCACACTGAAATCCGTAACAAGAATGGTAAAGTACGACTTTGCCATTCGGCGTCAGATTCGCCGTCGGATTGTTTACCAATCAGCGTAGAATTGTAATTTGAATGTACAAGAAAACCTAATTCTGCCACGAGGAAACTCAAACACAAACCCATTTTTCTGCATTTTTATCAGACCTACAGCCGCGCATTCGGGTACTTAACTTGCGAAAATGATATCCAGATGGCGCTCGCATGCTAGGCAGGTCAAATTATGACTTCGCCTGCTAATTTGTTTTGGACACGCGCGCGCGTCAGGGCAATAACAAACAATTATTAACATAATAAGAAAAGGTGCTAGGGCCTTCATATTTTAAGACCACTTATATTGCCCTTGGGAAAACGTCTTTCCAGCAATGCATTTTTGTTTAAAAGTGAAGCCGACTTTAAGGGGATCGGTGTAAGCTTGGGGTTTGTAAGCTGGCTTTCCCACGTTCAGGGTTGCAGTGAATGAATCCTACTTGCCGTATGCGAACGGGTCCCGATAACGCTATCGCGTTCTACTTTTAAAGGCGAAGCTTAAGCGTCCTCCAATTTTTTGTGGGTTGCCTGTATTCGCTTATTCGCGCTGCACGCAAGTTGCGACGATTTATGTCGGTTTGGAAGTGTGCGGGAAGCTTGAGCATGGTAGCCGCCACCGCTTTGCTAGCTAACACGACCTCAAGTATCCCAACTGAATAGGACAAAACATGCTTCCGGTAACGATCCCAAATGGTTACTTGACTAATTTTAGCTTCATTGAGATTACCACTTGAAAACACGAAGAAATATTTATGTAAGGCTGAAATTTCGGCCTCCAGGAAGCGAGAATGCTTCCTTAATTAAGACGAAAGGGAACATTAAGGTACACATGTGACGAAGCAGACAGCACACATAGGCGCGATTTGCAAGGTCTTGGTACTTACGACACAGATGCCCAAGTATGACGAGCGCCAAGATAACGCAGGACTTCATGGCGAATGACCTGCAGTAAAGAATAGCACGGGGTGAGGCCATACACCTCTGTGAGGCACTGAAACAAAATACACTCATGAATGTTTTGGCTGCAGCTCAGGAAGTGTGTAAGTGTGGCAAAAACACGACAAAACTTCAAGCGCACTACATGTTGAGGACGTTGAAAGAAGACTGACAGACACGAGCGCTATTTTGTGAATGTGACAAGCCGTGAATGTACGGAATCACCGCAAACTAGTGCTTACCCCTAGAAGCTCGCAAGGCATTTCGCTGTGTTTTCTGACGCCCAACTGATACACCTGAACGACAAATGCTACCGTAAGCTGTACGCGATGTTGTCGTGGCACAGCCACTGCTCTTGCAACGACAACTATTTTTGTTTTCCCCGCTAGTCTCCAGGATTTCTTTTATTTCGAAACGTTCGCTGTTGGTTTTTCTATCTGGCACATAACAGTGGAATTTCGATTGATTTCTGCAACTAAATGACCTTGCACCAATTTTTTTTAGCGGATAGACAAGTTTGCTTTCTTATAAATTAGCAATCTATGATCCATATAGTAATATTGTATTCAGGAAATTCCTTCCTTTAGATATTACATTCGACGGACAAAAATCAGTCAGGATAACACGTTACAAGTTCCTTGAATAGCTAAGAAATTTAATCAAATAGGATTATTGGCAGTATATGCTACAAATGAAGCACTTTTTTACATAACTACAGCGGCAGGAGAAATTATCTCGTATTTCAGTGTTCTAAAATTTTTCCCTCATGAAGGATGTACATTTTTACCATAAGTCTCTTCAGCAGCAGTTAGGGCGATTTGAAAGTATACAGCGCTAAAATTTAAACATCCCGACAGCTTGATAGAACCGGAGCTCACCTTACGATGAAGACTGTAGGCTTGAGTTGGTCTCCGTTTCTGCTTTGACGGCCACTGTGTAAGGTTCTGGAACTGCTCTGGGCTTTTATACAGCGGTAAGGTTCTTGGCCTCTTGAACGTTTTAGAGGATGTCAAGATAAAAAAGAAATAGCCTAGTTTTTTTTTCTTATATCCGCGAGTACACCTTTGTTACGATTGTGCGAGGTCAACTGATATATGAAATAGCACTTACGTATGCAGGTATTTACGCTAGCGTACGCGACTGTTTTACCGTGACATTAGCAGCACTATGGAATCAGAAAACGTAATGACCACCGCGCCGTGACAACGAACTTGATGAGCAGTGACGCTTGGTCTTGCGATAAGCATGCGTGTAAATAGGTGCACCGGTTTCTAATGAGGCCTTTGTTGAATTTTATGTAGCTGACCTAGTTGATTCATAGCTAAGACGAGTTTGAACAGCTGAACTGAAAATAAAATAAAAAGACTAAGGGATACAGAAAAGGACGTCGCTGTACTAACTGAATTTATTTTCGCGTTTGCGGCTACATATACAGGGTGTCCGACGAAACATTAAAAAATCTGCAAATGCCACGTAGCTGGACATAACCAAGGTAATGCATAGCTGTCGCTTAGAGATACTCAGATTATTTTTTGCATACCACCTAATTGCATAATTAGTCTGAAATAATTAGTCGACTTCTCAAATATTACAGTCACATGAAAAGTATCAATTATAAAACTGTAGAGTACATGAAAAACTCCCGCTACAGCTTTCTGTTGCTTAATACGTGCTACCTAAAAGTGTTTTTCCGAGCGTGAAAGAAGTCCGCGAATACACGCGAAATTGCCGCGCGACTAACCGCTCGAGGCACTTTGTTCAGTTGTTAGTACAGCGACGTCCTTGTCTGTCTTCCTTAGTCCTTTATTGTTTTTTTCAGTTCCGCTCTTCCAAGTCGTCTTACCATAGTAAATGCTCGGCCTTGTATGTGGCCACTTTCTTGTACCCGTCTGTCATTAGACTTAGTGTGACTAAATATCACAGGCCATTCCACTGCTAGGAAGGTGGATTACCAGCGAAGCAGTTTAAAACACCGCATCGAGGCGACGCAGAATTTTAGATCAAAGGTATAAGCAAATTTTATTTTTCTTGAGTGGCGACGGCAGTCATATATACTGAAGAAAGACGCACGCACACACAGTTTTATTTTGATCGGTGGTCGTGATCTGCAGCATAAAATCGCGTGGAACGCTACCGCCATCTCGGGGAGCCGGAGGAAAGTAGCCCCACGCGACGGGACCGCCACACCGGGAGAGCGGAACGAAACTAGACACGCAAGTGCGTGGAACGATGACAAAGCGAGGGCGGTGCGAGCGTACACATGGGCGACACGGGTTGCACAGCGGCAAATCTGTGAGAAACCCTTATTATCTACCTGAAAGTCTACTCATTTTGATAGTGGAGCCTACTGTTAACTAGTCTGCTGAAAATGCATATCCAAGTGATGAGACATAAGGTTTTGCATAGAATGATTGTGCAAAATATGGGAGCTGAGTTTTAACAGCGGAGTTGTTTAGGCTCTTGGTTAGGCCGCGTAGTGCGAACAAAAAATGTGGGCCGATCCTGGACGAAGTGCAGAAAGGGTCCAGGCGCAATGGCACATACCCCTGTGAACTAGCGAAGCTGTTAAGTTAGAAGGATGGTCCATCGAGTGCACGCCGCAAAACCTCCGCATGGCGATGAAGTCACCATGCGTCGCCTAGCAACGCTTCGTCCCAGCTGCGCCGACCCCGCCGAGCCTCGCCACAGCTGCGTTAGCCGTGACGTCATCGCGCGCGCCGCATCGCTTCGTTTTAGCTTTTCCGAGCCATGACGTGACCGCGCCGTGTGGACTGGTTGCCGCGGCTGAGCAGACGAGCAACTAAGCCGTGACGTCAATGCGCCGACCCACGGGATATATAGCTCCGCGTCGCCGCCGCGGCGACACCAAAGCCCCGCCGCCTCCGCGTTGAGCACATTGCCGCGACGATGGGGCGGCCGAAGGAGAGCGTCACTGCCGAAGAAGAGGAAGCGCGGCGCGAAAGCTGCCGCGCCGCTACTCGAGAGCGAGTGAGACGACTTCGATCCGATATTGAGTATCGCGTCGCCGAAGCGGCGGCGAAACGTCGGTGATTCGCAGACGATCCGGAGTTAAGAGCCCGCGAAACCAAGCAAAAGAATTTGAGCGTCAAGAAGCGTCCAGATACTTTAATGGCCTAGTGTTCGTTGCTCCTTGGGCGGCCGATGATTCCGGGGTGATCTTGCGCGAAACGTGGACGAGTCTTGAAGCATAACCTCGCAAAAACTTGGCCGAACCGAGATAAAGCTAGGTAGTTTCGCCAGCTTCGCTGTTTGCCCAGTCTTCGCACCACTAGTGTGAAGCTGCCCATTTTATTGCGATAGCAATTATATGGACACTTCAACGGGATTTCTGCCGTCGGCGTCGCCGTCGCCGTGAGGTTCCGTATAGATTCCAAGGGCGATAAAATCGTCCCCGCGCGCCGTATGCGCGAGTAAAAGCGCGCGGGGGACGCGAGAGCCAACGCACGGCGGAAAGCAAACGCGATTGTCACCCAAAAGGCCGTGGGGGTATGGGGGGGGAGGAAGGCGGGGCGACGCTGTGCTACGGCACCAAATGCTTATCTTGCAACCCAGCGCAAGGAGAACTGGCAACGCAATCTTCCACGCGAAAGCAAAAAAAAAAAAAAATGTCACAGTTTCGCCCTAAGGCCGAAGCAGTGAATGCGATAGCAACACAGCAATGTCATGCGAAGTAAGGTGAGCGGCTTTGGTAGCAATATGAATTGTAGTAAACATGAGCTGATTAAGTAAGCAGGTGTGCTGCGGCGTAAGTAGACCGACATGAAGAGAGACTTGATGACCACGAGAAGGCGCGTGTGAAACGGTGGTGTTGATGAGAAGCGCTTCCCGTGGGCAGCGCGTGCGAAGGGACACACCTGTAGCGCTGCACTGCCGACTCGGGCAGCATTGCATGTGCAGCGTGCGTTGGAAAATGTGGCCCGACTATTACTAACTGATTGAACAAGCGTGGTGTGAGCGCGCACAAACAAACAGGAATGGATCACACTGAATGACTGCAGACAACGACTGTCAAAACGCTGGCAGCAAGCGCATACGCCGCACCAACGGGCGAAGGTACGTGCGGTCTATCGCTTCAACGGAAACTGAGCGGCGAATGCACGGCGCATAAAGGTCAGAGCCGTGTGGAGATAAGCGACGGTGCGAGCGAGCGACGAGCGCGGTTGTTGGCAAAGTGGAAGTGCGCCCCCCCCCCCCCCTCCGCTCCCTCCGGCGCTGGCTTCCCGCTTCCTTGCTTGCGCGTGGGAGATTGAGTGCGTTCGCTCTCCGTGATAGCGCGCGTCCCCGCACGCTTCCGCTCGGGCATACGGCGCGCGGCGAAGATTTTATCTATAGGGAACCTCACGGCGACGGCGACGACGACGGCAGATATCCGGTTGAAGTGTCTATATAATTGCTATCGCAATAAAAAAAGTTGCAGTGGCTTAGCTCGGCTATGCCAGGATATACGTAGCGTTAGCAAAGGTTCAGCTGATTATTCTTAGCTTTCCTGGTTGTCTCCTACGCTCAACCGCTAATTGCCAGGCAACTACTTCGGGATCCGATGAGTCACGCTTCTCCGTTCTTCTGCGCTGTTGAGCAGCATTTGCACTCTCCTTCTCCATGGCTATACCACACTGGCAAACGCCAGTCAGAAGCGCAGCGGCTCCAGCGCAGTGTCAGACGGCGACTGCACAGCGAGCGCGCTCCGGCGCCAGTGCGTCTACCACGGCTACGACGTCACTCCTCTGGAATGCGCAGACCGGCGGCGGTGAGTCGCGCGCGGCGGCGGCGGAGTGCGCGAGAGGTGCCGGCTCCGGTGGCTCCGGTGCGCAAGCCGTGTGACATCACTGATCCTTGCGCATGCGCAGCACGGCTCTTGATGTGCCGCGCGAAACGGGCTTGGCTAGGCCAGTGTAGCTAACGCTACAAAAAAAGCGGGGAGGCAGCGCGAGAGGGACGGGGTGAGCAGCTTCTACTCTGCCAACAAATACGCTTGCACTGGTTGTGGTGGTCGTCGCCCGCACCGTCTCTTTATCTCCACCACGGCCGGGCTCGACTGGCGCGCGCACTCGCTTCTTAAGAAGTGAGCGAGCGCGCGCGCCAGTCGAGCCCGGCCGTGTCTCCACACGGCTCTGACCTTTATTTATTTATTTATTTATTATTATTTATTATTTATTTATTTATTTATTTATTTACCGAGTACCCACAGCGCCTTCAATAGTCATTACAGTGGGGGGGGGGGGATTACATAACAGAAAAAAAGAAAAGAAACATAATACAGGTAACACAAGAGAAAACACTACATCATGTTCATTACTATACTATTGTATCATGAAGTGTCTGTACAAACATGTCAGTTGAAGTTAAGTTCACAATATCACGTGGTAACCGATTCCAGTCACGGATTGTATTGGGGAAAAATGATTTTTTAAACACATTTGTTTTACATGAAGTTTCTTTCACTTTGAGTTCATGATCAACTCTCATAGACACGTACTCGGGCAAATGTAAATAATTCAAGCGATTAATACCTGTTCTTGAATGAAAAATATTGTGGAACAGTTTTAATCTATGAATTAAACGTCGTTTTTGCAGCATGTCCCACCCAATTTTCTTTTTGGCCTCTGTTACACAAAAATTCCTTGTGTAATTTTTAAATACAAAGCGCACAGCCCTACTCTGAACTCTTTCCAGTTTGTCTATGTTTGTGACCTTTATGCGCTGTCCATTCGCCGCTCAGTTTCCGTTGAAGCGATAGACCGCACGATTCTTTGCCCGCTGCAGCGGCCGCGCCAGCGTTTTGACAGTCGTTGTCTGTGGTAATTCAGTGTGATCTATTCATGTTTGCTTGTGCGCGATGACACCACGCTTGTCAATTCAGTTAGAAAGCGAATAAAACTACTCTACTATCCCTACTCCGAATAGCTCTCTACCAATTTGCTATTGCAATTGATGCTTCGCTTTTCGGGCGAAACTGCGACATTTTTTTTTGTGCACGCAGATCTGTTGACATACACCAAAACTGCATAGAGCCCTAGCCATAAACAGTTTCTCTGTAAAATTAAAAAAAATTATTCTTGGGTTTTACATGCTAGAATTCAACCACGATTTCATTATGAAGCGCGCAGTAGTGGGCGACGCTATGTTAATTTTGATCACCTTGGGTTCTTTAGCGTGCGCCCAATGCACGGTACACGTATGTTTTGGCATACGGTGACAAATATACGGTGACTATCATTGTCCTGCTTAGAAGCCGAAGTCGTTGACAGACACTATGATATGCGCCGTGTGTGGTCATTGCTCGGCAGATTTTGTTCTATGAAAGATTAGATGTCTTTACAAGACACGCTTGGCAATGAATCCAGAAGGAGGAGGAGGGAAAACTTTATTTTCGTCAGATGCAGAGTTATTTAAATTACTGGGTTTCTTCTGCTAGGCGGCGTGAGGTGGCCGTAAGCCCTTGACTTTCGGCGACCTCCAAAGCCCAGTTGAAGGTCCGCAGCTGGACCGCGGGATCCGAGCTGGACACCGCCACCTCCCAGTCTGAAGTGTTATTAAGCTCGAGTTCCACCCTAGGTTTCAGCCCGGGGCAGTCGCTCATTATATGTGTCAAGTCCGCTTTATAGGCGTCGCAGTTCTTGCATTTAGGTGAGAAGCAGCCCGGATATATTAGTGAATATTTGTAAGGGTTGGCAAATGAGCCAGTCTGCAACTGTCTCCAGGTCACCTGTTGCAGTTTGTTCAGTGATTTATGCGGAGGGGGGTATTTTTGTCTACCTTCGCGGTAGTGCATAGTAATTTCATGGAATGTCACCATGCGATCCCTCGCTGAACCCAGGTCGAGGCCTTCCACCGCCCGGCTGACGAAACCTCGGGCATAATTGTGGGCAGCCTCATTTCCTGGGTGCGAGGAATGTGCTGGGACCCAGATGATTTGAATCTGGCGATCAGGCGGTGGATATTTGTTTAGAATTTGCATGGCCGGTTTGTGGATTTTGCCACTGGCAAAGTTTCTAACTGCGGTTTTGGAATCGCTAAAAATGATTTCCGCGGTGGTGCCACTTATAGCCAGAGCTATAGCTGCCTCTTCTGCTTCCTCTGCATGCATGCAACAAATTGTTGCTGCGGAGTGGGCCTGACCTTGATTGTTGACTATGCCTATAGAGAAGGCATCTCGACTTGGGTATTCCGCAACGTCGACGTGGACTATATCCTGCAGACCCGAGTAGTGTTTATGTAGAGCTTTAGCTCTTGCTCTCCTTCTGTCCTTGTGATGTTCAGGATGCATGTTTTTTGGTATTGGGTCTATCCTTAAATTTCTGTGGTATATTAGGGGAAGTTTACATATTGAGGTGTGTGTGGATCCGTATCGGATCCCCAGGTCCTCCAGTATGTGTCTTCCTACTTGAGTTTTGGATAGCCTCTCCAGTTGGGCTAGCTTGTGTGCCTCGACCAGCTCCTCTAGGGTATTGTGAAGTCCCAATTCAAGGAGCTTCTCATTAGCCGTGTATCTAGGGAGGTGAAGGGCTGATTTGTATGACTGTCTAATTAGGCAATCGATTTTCTTCTTTTCAGCCGGGTAGAGGTGCAGGTAAGGAAGGGAATACTATGCGGCTCAGGACGAAGGCTTGGACAAGTTGCTTGAGATCCGCTTCTTTCATGCCTTTATGCTTGTTTGCTATTCGTCTAATTAGCCTGTTTGTTTGGCTAACGCATCCTATGATTTTGCTCAGGGTGAATGCGTTCTTTCCGTTGTTTTGTACGTGCATCCCCAGAATTCTAAGGGTCTGGACCTCTTGTACGTACGTGCCATCTACCATCACCTTGATGTCCGGGTGAGGTGTCTTTGCTCGTGGTTGAGCCCTTATAATCAGAAGTTCTGACTTTTGGAGGGAGCATGACAGGCCTATTTGATTCGCATGATATGACACTTGATCTGCTCCTGCTTGTAGTGTTTCCTCGATCTCACTATCACTTCCGGTATTAACCCAGAGGGTGATATCGTCAGCGTATAGTGAGTGTCTCAAACCAGGGATTGTGCTAAGTGCGGTAGCTAGCGGTATAAGAGAGATGTTAAATAGTAAAGGGGATAGTACTGATCCCTGTGGAGTTCCTTTGCTGCCAAGTTGCAATATGGAAGATGCGACGGAGCGTAGCTGGAGTTCGGCAGTCCTGTCGGAGAGGAAGGCTTTGATATAGTTGTATGTCTTGCGTCCGACATTGAGTTTCTCCAATGCAAGCATGATTGCCTCATGATTAATGTTGTCAAAGGCTTTTGTTAGATCTAGGGCTAAGACAGCTCTAGTTCTTTTCCTGTGAATAGGGTGTAAGACCTCTTCTGAGAGTCTTAGCATGATGTCTTGGGTTGATAGATTTCCTCTAAAGCCTATCATGGTGTGCGGGAAGTAATTATTGTCATCCATGTGGCTCTGTAGCCTGTTTAGAATTACGTGCTCGAGCACTTTGCCTAAACAGGAGGTGAGAGATATGGGCCTGAGGTTCTGCAAGTCAAGCTTCTTTCCCGGTTTCGGGATGAAGACTATCTTTGCATGCCTCCAGGATGAGGGGAGTTCCCCTCTTTCCCAACATTCGTTGAAATATTTAGTAATTGCTTCGATCGAGGCATCATCTAAGTTTCTTAGTGATTTGTTTGTAACCCCGTCCGCGCCTGGAGCCGAGGAGGTCCGAAGTCTTTGAAGCGCTGCTCGCACTTCAGACTCTTGGATCTCCTCGTCCAGTTTGTGGTTCGGGGCTCCCAAGTAGCTCGATAGAGAGACTTTGTTTGATGTGTCTAGGTACCTCTGTCTGAGTTGCTCGACGAGTTCTTTATCTGTGAGCGCATGGTTAATGAATCCAGAAAGAAAATATTGGTACATTTGGGCGATGGCTCTAGAGGCACAGTCATTGACAAATGCTTGGCCTTTACGAAAGTATAAAAAAAAAAAACAGGGCAATGTGAAAGAATTCAGTTGGGTAGATTGGGAAGAGTTCCGAGCCCAGAGGACAGCTAACCCAAGCTCAGAGCCCATTACGGACATCGGGGCCTGGATGCAGGCGCTCATATCAGACATGGCGAAGGCAACTAGAACCATCACAACTGATATTCAAACGAGCAGGATGGACAGTCGCCTTGCGCACTTAACTGAGGCCAAGACGTCTACTCTGAACCGGTGGAAAGGATAACGCCTCAATCGCAAGCTAAGGAAGAATGTGGCTGAGCTTAACAAAACCTGTGAGGAACACTGCCGCACCCTAAGCAGACAACAGTAGGATGAGCTATGTAATTCCGCCGATGGTCAGCTCCACGACGGGAAAACATGACATCTCCTCAAGTACTAGGTTGATGACACCACGACCAAAACACATCAGAGACATTGCCTAACTAGAATACCATATGCAGAAACTAAGCAACATGGCGAACAAGAAGTTGTAAAGAGAGTGGTCAACAAGTCCTTGCCGCTGGGTCCAACCGACACACATGGGGACTACGACGTGGAAGCCAACCCGACACTGGACACCGGATTCAGTAAAGAAGATATTCGGACCACACTGCAAGACCTAAACGGACGGTCGGCCCCGGGGTCCGACGGAGTTACAAATAAGATACTCAGAAACCTGGACGAGGATTCGCTTGACAAGCTAACCGAGTACATCAACGACAGATGGACGGCTACCGGTGCAATGGAAGACGGCCAAGATGGCACTGCTCCCCAAGCCAGGCAAGGCCCCCAACCTAGATAGTCTCTGACCGATCTGGATTACGTCGTGCATGGGTAAAACGATGGAGCACGCAGTCCTAAGGAGAGTCAACAACCACCTCGAATCGACTGGGGCGTACAAACATACCATCATTGGTTTTCGGGCACACTTCTCGACACAGGATGCGATGCTGCAGCTTAAACATCGTGTGCTTGATGATAAGACACGTAATACCAAGGCGATCCTGGGTTTCAATCTGAAAAGAGCTTTTGACAAGGTCGCACACTCGGCGTTCATGAAGCAAGTCGGCGGACTCAACCTTGGCGAAAGAACATACTATATTAGATACTTTCTCACTCGAAGAAGAGCGCTTCTGGTCAGGGGACATAACCTGCACAGAACAGGAGCTGGGCAGCCGAGGAACCCCGCAGGGCTCGGTCATCTCACCGATGCTTTTTAACTTAATCATGATTGGTGTTAATAAGAAATTAGAAGAAGTGGGAAACATCACTCATACAATCTATGCAGACATCACGATCTGGTCCGTTTGTGACAACGACGGACCGATGGAGATAACACTGGAGGAAGCTATCAACACAGTGGAGGAACCTCTGGCCTAGTTCAGATGCTCGCCCAAGAAATCAGAGTTGTTACTATAACGACCCACGCTCAAGGGGAGACCACCCAAGGGCTACGCCAGAGAGAGGGAGTATGAAGAAATCAAGCTCAGCACGAGTAACGGAGACACTATCGCCATTGTCGATCACAATCCAGTCCTCGGCATGCTGATCGAAAAAAAAAAAACGGGGTTAACGAACAGACCATTAAAAGGCTTATGCATAAGACTAAAATGCAGTAAGACTCCTCAAACGAGTCACTCACAAGAGCAGTAGTGACATGAGAGAAGACAGCCTCATCAGGCTGATCCACTCTTTAGTCATGTGCCACATTGCATACGTGGCAGCTATGGACAACTGGTACAGATACGCGAGGAATAAGATCAATATAGTCATCCGTATAGGTATACAAGGTTGCAATCGGACTGGCCGAAGCCACCAGCACCGAAAGACTACTACAGCTCGGGTTACACAATAACCTAGATGAAGTGCCAGAAGCACGCACGATCTCACACATCGAAATGCTCACCACTAATAGCACAGGAAGACACATTTCGCAAACGTTAAACATCACGTACAACCGTCAACATGGCGACAAAGTCGATATGCCAAGAGAGATACGAGACAAGATCCAAGTAGCTCCAACACCAAGGAACTTGCATCCATATTACAAAAAGGGACGCAGGAAACCAGGGCCATAACACTGCTACGGAAATATCACAACGACAAAGAAGCAAGATTCACAGACGCAGCTGGCTACCCGGATGACCGACGTTAAAGCTACACACACAGCCAGTATCAACACGAAACAAGCCGAAGCGGCCGAGGAAGTGGCTATTGCCCTTGCAATGTCTGACATAGAAACTCAAGTTATCCTGAGCGACTCACGCACAGCAGCCCTAAATTACGCCAAGGGAAGAATTACGCCAAGGGAAGAATTTCGCCGGAAGCTTTCTGGATTCTCCAAAGCAGAACTCACGCTCGGGAAACCCCGATCAACGTGATCTGGTTCCCCGCCCACATGGGCGCAGTCTGTTATAAACTTACCAACCTTAACGAGACGGCAAACTCCGCTGCAGGTGACATAATTGACCGTTACAGAACGGCTTTCGCTGTTGACGCAATGACAGGCTAACGAGCTACAATGAAATAACTAAGACTTTCTATCTGGCGCGAAGAAGTTCCACTCCTCATAACAACAAGTTATGCAGAGCCCAAGCTACCATCTGGCGGCAATTGCGGACTGAAACTTATCCAAACCCGCTAGCGTATCATAGATTCTACACTGAGATCTATCCCGACAGCACCTGCAAGGTCTGCGGCATAGAACATGCTACACTAAAACACATTCTCTGGGAATGTAAGGCAGACTAAACGCATTAATCCCGATGTTCTCTCGGCGAGGCGGGCCGATGCCCTGCACAGCTCCAAGCTCGCCGACCAAATCTGAGCCGTCCAACAGGCCCGCGAAGCGGCAACTAGGCAAGGCCTGGACGTCCCGACGTGGGAGAGCTGAGCCCGGGTCATCAATCTGCAGGACACTTGATAAAAGTTTTTACCAACCAATTACAGTGTACAATGCTCATCTTGCAGATGACTCGTTCATTGCGCATGAATGTTGAGCATGGTTTATTGGTATTGTGTTGTTAATCACAGACGAGGGGGTGGAGGGGAGGGGCTTACAGTTGATGTGCATGCAAAGTTTGAAATGTGTCGGTTAATTATGGACTTTAGCTATGCTAAGAAAATTAGCTTGCACGTGCTTCAGTACGTAGCACAGTCATGAAAAGCAATTGCTCATGATTTCCTGGGAGTAGCAAGTGCCGCACTTAAACTTGTTCGGCATGGTTTCTATCTTTAGCTAGCATCCGCGTATAAATACTCATTTTGGAATAACTATTTTGTCGATGGGCCAAATCGCACTGTGGGTGTGTTTTGCGAGCCACAAAGAGTGTTTTTCCCGCTATCATTGGTGATGTCAGCATGGTAAAAAGTTATGCCTGGTGGAGAGGGGGGATACGTTATTTATGATGTGCAAAAAGACTTTAGAAATGTGTGAGCTAGCTAGTACTTTTACAAGAAATTTTACGTACAGCAGCAAATGAAAGCGCCAACAACGTTTAGATGCGTTTTCCTGTCCTGAGAACAAAATGCGTGACTGAGTTAGCAAGAAATCAGGGACCTATTTCGCGTATGCTGGCACAAGTGTAAACTGTGGTTTATGATTACAAAATCTTAATACAACTGCACGGAGGAAAGTGCTTGTCAGACCAGAGTGAGATAATGATAAATGAAAGACGAAAATGTTAACCGGAGTTAGCCCGTTTGTGTACCCTGTACTGGAAGAAAGGAAAACAACAGAAAAAGAGAAGGTCAAGAGTATACGTGCGCGTTAGTCGCCTGCGCAATGAATATTCTCAGTGCTGCGTCACAGGCGTTTGCTCAGTCCAGTTGCCTTCAGGAGTGGCCGTAGGGATTGTCGAGTTCGTTTATAGCGGTGCGGAGGGCAAGCCCATCATCTTGGGACTACGGGCATAGAAGGTCTTCTGCAGTGATCCGCAAAGTCGCCGTAGTCAGCTCTGTTTGGGTTTTCTTATTTTGGGTTGTATTAGCAAATATATAATCTATTTCGATACATTTTGTTACAAATACCTTGCTCTGAAAGGTAAAGTCTCAAAAAGCGCCCCAAATTTAATATCAGATAGGAAAATCATCGCTCTACAGATTTGCTTATAGAGATACTGCAATGAAATTTCGTTCCGTCTCTCGAAGGTATCATCTTTTCTTGCACAAAGCTCCCAATAAAAAAGAAAAATAAATGCTTTTTTTCCTGTCAAGATCCCATGTTGCCATGTCAGGCTGTGAGCAGATATAGCCGTCCATTTGGATATATGCTGCGGCAGCAGGAGCCTTACGCATCAGGGACCACCATTTTTTCAACAACATATTTGCGATGCACACAACGCGGTATTTCTCCGCTGCAGTATGGCCTTTTGTTACCCACAACATATATGCAGAGAAACCTAATTGTCAGCCTGTATGGTAGCAATACTCCGCATAAATTACAACGCCCTGAGCCTGCACGACCGCGCGTCGGAGAGCCGTTCTCGCTCCAAAGCAGACAAGGAGAGATTAGTTCGAATATGAGTGTTGGTTATAGTGGGAGGTAAGGCAGAAAACTATGCCGATTGTCCTGTTAATGACTTATTATGACAAACTGCACCACCTCAATTATGCTTCTATGCAAGCCGTGTCGTAACACTACATCGCGATCGAGTGTGTCACAATATACGCTACCACTCTCTAGTGAAACCGGGCTTCCTTCCTGCCTCCTTTCGACGCAGAGGGACACGTTTACGTATGTATACCGTGTCGATGTGTGATAACTCGGTGATAACTATTGATAACAATTCTTTTAACTGCTTACCAGGAGCAGTGGAATCTTGTAAAACGTTTCATGTAAGTTAACTTCACTGGTAAATAATCGGGCATACTTGCTGATACGACAGAAATTGTAATTTATTGAATTTAAAAACAATAAGAGATGTCGCCGATGATACATTTAGCCGTTGTTAATTGCCGCCGCCACACCAGCTCCAACAGCGCCTGATACAGCGCCGCCGGCGATGGCCTTTGCTATTGCCAGAATTATGAGCGGAATAGCTTGCTCATCGGTTTCATCACCGAAGCTGTTAGCAGGCTGTTCGAGCGCCTTCAAAGCCTCGATGATGTCTTCTCGGTGCTCCATGAGGGAACGGGAAATTTTTTCCGTGAGTTTTTTTGTTGCGTCATCCGTGTTCTCTGCCGGCTTGCTCAGCGTGACTGCGTGAATTTCTGTACCGTCAAGCGAGAGAAAGACATGAAACATGTCACGCACGCTGGAATTCAAGTACATGTAGTGAGGACGGCGAAAAAAAATTATGAATAAGGAATGATTTCTGCAGAAAGTATACCTTGATAGATAAAGGTTAGAAACAGCGATAAGGTGCCTCAGAAAGGTTACCCAACGTTTCGATAGGAAGACCCATCTTTGTCAAAGGCATAGATTCTTCTATCAAAACGTTGGCCAGCCTTTCCGAAGCATCTTATCCCTGTTTCTAACTTCTATATACAGCGTGCTATTCCCTCTATCAGCCCCCCTTCTTGATTTTGGATCGTGATAGATAAGTGTTTAAAAGGTATATGCTACGTTAACTGCAGTGCACCAATAGAGGGAATGCACGACACCAATATTTCTGTGAAACGTAGGCATTTTTACAGCGCATGAGAGCCGGATAAAGTTCCTCTGACGTAGCGCTCTCTCCGTTGCTGATAATGAAATATTGGCTTCGCGTTGTAACCATCAAGTGGGCTTAACGCGTCTCTTGCACGGAATCGAATTTTCGGAATTTTCGCTTATTCCCTATAGTCGACTTGCGGATTAGTGCACAGCGTATAGTGCAATCAGTCGAAATGCTGCATTAAAAATTCACCTCGGAAATGAAACGGACGAAAGTACGCACACAGGTATAGTGTAACTAAGTATTTGTTCATTTCGATTATTAACAATTTACTTGGTTGTTGTATAGTAGGCCTTGTTTTTTTTGTCAAGATGACAATAAACGAAAGCGATTTATTCACCTGTAATGTACGCTGCTATTCATTTTTACGCAATGGTAATAATAATAATAATAATAATAATAATAATAATAATAATAATAATAATAATAATAATAATAATAATAATAATAATAATAATAATAATAATAGTAATAATAATAATATAAACAATATACTGAAAGAAGTAGTCACTGGTACAAGAAATATTCTCTAGTCTCACCGGCTGAGAAATTGCGAATAATATTACTGCTTGTAAACATAAAGAAACATTTTAAACACAGGGTGGCATCTATCTCCAGGAGCAGAAAATGCCCAAAACTAGAGGGACCACTGAATGTAAACGTGCGAACGAAGAAGAGAGCGCACATAAGTGCGATTTGCACAGGGTTGGTACTTACGGCAGAGATGCCCCAGGATGACGAGTGCCAAGATGACGTAGGACTTCATGGCGAATGGTCTGCGGTAAAGAATGCCACGTTAGTTGGGATGAACATTCACCAGCCCACAAATCTCTATGGGGCGCTGCAAAAATTACTCTCGCGGATGTTTTGATTGTAGCTTTTCAGGTCTATAAGACATGTACTAAGCCTGGTCTAGAAGCAGATGAGAAAAGTGGTTTAATCGTGTTTTCTGAAGTGCCACGGACACACGTCAGAATTTCTTTTCCCTAGCGAAAAGAATTACTGCCTGTAGCTAGACGTCCGGTTATCACGACACAGCACCTTTTCTTGTGACGACATAAAGATTTATTTTCCCTGCAAGATGACAGAACTTGTTTTGTGTTGGAACAGTCGTGGTTGGTATTTTAAAGTGAGAATTTATTGCCTACACTCCCGCGTTTCGCGTGAGTGATAATGATGCTTCGGGTGCTGCTGATGTTTGCTTGTGGGTCGGTCGGAATTTCAGCGGATATATTTTGGATGTATACATAGGCGAAGGTAAATTTTGTGCACCGAATGCGGCTGCCATCAAAGAGGCCCATATAACTGATTTCGGCTCACCAACTAAGTATTGGCCGTGAGCGCACGTCTGTTCTGGCGCAATAATAGAAACATAATTCTAGCATAAAATTTGAGCAGATAATGTGAGCTCATATCTATCTGGAAAGCGAACCACCTCTGAATGGAAGAGCTTGTTATAGTAAATCGATTGTTTAATTTACTTGATTTGCTTTTATTTAGCACATTTGGTATGTGCCACTGCGTGTGTGGCCATTCTTGGCCAATCTCCCAAAGTGATATATGCTTATTAAGGTATGTGCCAACTGGCCCATAACAACTTCAGAAAGCTGATGCGTAGAGATAGATGTGTGGTACTACTTCTCTGTGCATACACATGCCACCGCCACTGTTCTCTCGACAAGCATCACAGATGGCTTTTGTCGTCGTGACATCGCTATGTAACAGTCTAATTTGTCAGTGGTGAAGGATAGTTTGTCAGTGGTGAAGTGCATAAACGTAACATTTGCGTGAGAATAGAGATCTGACCTTAGTGGTCGTCAAATATTAACACAGCGATGAGATTACACGGTACAGCGGATGAAAGCAAACACAATTGAACGCATAGGGTTAGTTCTAAGATATTTATATTTAGGCTTCGCTTCACACATGTTACAGTATGCGCGTTAGGTCTGCATCAATTCTTAAACTTAGAAATCACACCGGAAGGGTCGTTGGTTACAGCTACGTTACTGAAAGTCATACCACAACGCAGGTTAGCTGGGATTTTTGTAAAATTTACAAGTGTACGCAAGACTAATGAACTGAAGCTGATCAAACGTAATCGCCAGCTTTACAAATCATTCTGTAGAATTAAGAACTCCAGGTCTCTAGGTATCTCCTCATATCTCCAGATAATATTTCCTTTTGCAAGTGAAGATGTGTTCTATATGAAAAGATTACAGCACAAAGTTCTCCTTCGCAATGTTTTTGAGTACTGAGCAAAAATAAATGGTGAAAAGTATTTTCGCAAGAGCAGCGCACATATCAAAGTGTTTGTGCCGAAATTTTCAGCACTCAAACAATCCGTGTGACTTTATTTAATAGACAAGCCATTTAGGCCCTCACTTTTGTATGACGTTTTCATGATTAGATATAATGAATTTGTGTTTCTCTCTGTACAGCGTCAATATTCATCATTGAAAAAATAAATTGATCTACGTAGCCTATACATTCGACGATTTTAGTGCAGTTATTGCAAGACGTCTCTATTACGTGAATGATTCAAAGTTCAACGAATAATACCATATTATGTATTGTGCAGTTAATGCAAGCACCTGAAACAAAGACAGTAATTCAAATGTTGGACATACCCCCCACCGCTTCCCCGCGATACACGAAGGCATTGTTCAGTATAAATTTTTGCAACAGCGTTTTCTGCGACTTAGCCGCGACGTTACAATTAAAAAGAAACATTTATTGGCACTACATCTCACCTGCCGGTATGTCTCACGCTAACGGTCGACGCAGGGAGCAGGCTGGATTCCGTTGTCGTTTCTGCCTCCACGGCAACGGCGTGAAGTGCTGAAACTGCTCTGGCTTTTTATACTTGGAAGCAAGCACAACGTTTTCCGGCCGTTCTAGTACGTTCCAGAAGAAAGATAAAATCAAACAATAGCACATACTCTTTTGTTCATGGATTAGCTCTTGTCTGTATTAGGAAAGGTTCATTGACATAGGAAGTAGTACTTACGTACGGAGATATTAGTGCTACAGTCTTTGGAAGAAGCACTGTGAGCGCCTTGACAGTTAGGGCACTTCAAAACAGTCGCATTACAGTTTTGTTCTGAGTGTGGCTGGCGCATCGGGGACTTGTGGCTGAATGCGTGCAAACGCCCTTCACATGGCCGATCCTCTGGCAGTTATAACATTGCAGCGGTTTTGGAACAAATGGTCGAACCGGGTGGCGGAAGTGGCCAACCTTCACGTAGGAAGGAAGGCAATCACCCTTGAACGTTAATTTCACACGTGTCTTACCAAGACGGCCAACGTGCACAATAACGTTGCTCTCACTTGCTGGTTTTATGAGCACTGGAAGGTCTGTGTCAGGGATCTCAATGTCAATGTCATAAATGACTCCTGCAATGATGGTACCATCCGCTGGCACAATGGAACGAACCCTTATGTTGCCCAGCTGCGTTATACGCTGCAGAGGGCTCAGCGCACTCGTGGTCATCACGTCGACGGCTAAGATGTTTTTCCGTGTGTTTATCCTCACATCCTTGATCTCGTTTGATACAGTGTACTCAAGAAACAAGGACAGTGCTTGCCTGTTGAGGACGCGCAGATTGTCTGTCGAATTCTCTGGCACAAACAGGACGGTATGAGGCCATCGTTGAGGTGCAGTTTTTACGGTGAACGAACTTGACACCGAAGATGCATTGACGATCCTTCGCTTGGCTTTACGGTGCAAGACAGACTCAAAGCCGTCTTGCGATGACTCGTCAGCAGATGCGGAGTACAGTTCAGTGACCTGGCTGTGACTAGATGTATTCCCGTTGATGCCCCAAGATTAGGAAGGAATGTTCTGTGCTCAAACAAATGGTTAGGGACAGTTCCACCCACAAGGAGGCCGCTGAAACAGTGTGACGTAGACGCCGCCGCCGCCGACGGTCCTCACGTAGGACTGCGCCAGCTTCGAAAAATGCGTTACCTCTTCAAGTAACAAAGTCACCTGCAGTTCCTAGCGCAGCAAACGCTGACACGGGACGACAGAAAACTACAAGACGTCTCTCTACAGATGAATGGCCCCCGCTTCCAAGTACACGACCTATTGATAAACAGCAGCAAGTGCCTCATCCAGTACAGCAAGCTGCTCCATCGGATGACGTGCGACATACAGATCAGCAAGTGGTATCGCTACTGCGATTCTTAACGAATGTCATTCGCGTGTTGCTGAACAACATGCACACAACGTCAGCCAAAAGTGCACTGCAAGTACTGGACACACTAAGTCTGGTGCTGGCAGCCCTTGAGTAAATCATGGCTCACCGGCAGCTGTCTTTTCGAGAGGAGGTCCGAAAAGCAGCAATCTTCCAGTGGAATGCCCGGGGACTTCGATCGCGCATCGCCGATTTCCGACGGTTCATGTAAGCCAACAGGTTTCCCATCATCATCATCATCTGTGAGCCGAACTTATCGAACTCAATCAGGCTATCCGGCTATGAATCATTTATGTCAACAACTAGTGGTGAAAAAAGCAAGTATATGGTGTTTATTCGCCGTGACCGCACTTACATTCTTCAACCTGTGCCACCTCATGACGATAACCAATACGTATGCTTAACAGTAAAGAAGAAAAGACTTACCGTCACTGTTGTCGGTGCGTACCTATCACCATCAAGTAGATTTGACTCCAAACGATTACGAGACATCCTGTCAACATCTGCTGATCCATGGATTATCATCGGGGACTTCAACGCACATCATACAATCTGGGGAAGTACGAAAATCAACGCGAAAGGCAGAGCCTTGGTATCATTCGCCTCCGACAGCGAGCTGTGGGTTTTAAATGAAGGCAGTCCTACTTTTTTACGCGGCTCCACATACAGCAGCTGTCTTGACTTGGCCTTCGTATCACGAAGTCTAGTCAGGCGTACAGGATGCATGGTTTACGGACATTGAAACGCACGGGAGTGACCATATCCCCACATATGTCAAGATCAGAGGACTGTCGTCGTCGAAATCAAGTGATAGCATCCGAAGAGTGGACTGGCCCAAATTCCAGGCTGTTATGGAAGACCAATGTCAAGGTAGTTTATTACATAATTTGGAAGACATCATCAAAACAACAGTGCAAGACAGTACACGTACTCTAATGCGCTCTTCGAAATTCACTGAATTTGATGTAGAATTAGAGCGACTTCGAGCTATACGGCGACGTGCCGAACGTAGATACCGACGCACGAAGTCAATGGACGATCTACGGACCGCTAGACGCCTACAAAAGAAGATCCAGCGCCGGTTAGATAAGCTAGAGTCACAACGCTGGACTGCTTTCTGTGAATCGTTGGACCCTCGCAAGCCCCTATCGCACTTATGGAGGACGGTGCGAGGGCTCAAGACGCCACCCGTACAACGGTCTCCATTCAAGGCTCTGGCCCTCTTCCAACAACGACCAGATATTGATGTCGCAGAAGACTTCTGTGCCAGATTATCCGGGCAATGCACAGCTTCCAACAACTTATCACGTTTCATCAGCTTCCCGCCACCACGCGGCCCCCGCATGGATGTTCCATTTTCAATCCATGAACTCAAGGCGGCGCTAGCTTTGTGCAGACACACGTCGTCACCCGGACCTGACGGAATTTCTTACAGAGCTCTGTGTCATCTGGGTGAGCGGGAAATGAGTGTTCTTCTTTAAATCTATAATGAATCCTGGCGAGCTGGCACACTTCCCACAAGCTGGAAGACTAGTCGCATAGTTCCGCTACCGAAGGCTGGAAAGTCTCCGTTGGAGCTTTCATCGTATCGCCCGATTGCATTGGCGAGCTGCGTGGGAAAAGCGATGGAGCGGATGATCCTCGGACGCCTGGAGTGGTACTTGGAATACCACAACGTCTACCCAGATACCATGGCAGGATTCCGACGCGGCCGCTCGTCGATTGATAATGTCGTCGACCTGGTTACCTATGTTCAGCACCAAAAAGGGTGTAAACGTCTGTGCGCTTCTTTGATCCTCGACGTCAAAGGGGCGTACGACAACGTTACAAATGAATCCATCTTCGCCGCTCTCGAAGAGATAGGCCTCGGTGGTCGGATGTTCCGATGGATTCATAGCTATCTCTCTATGCGATCTTTCTTTGTGAGCACTGAGGACGGCCGCACTTCTTTGCATTACACTTACTGTGGCGTGCCCCAAGGTGGCGTACTGAGCCCTACGTTGTTTAACCTGACGCTGATTGGTCTCCTTCATCACCTTCCAAACACAGTTAAATTATCAATGTACGCGGACGACATATGCGTTTGGGCGTCCGGAGTGACACGCCTACAGGTGCGCGCCAGGCTCCAAAAAGCTGCCACTCAAACTCCACACTATCTCCAAAATCAAGGCCTGGAGATTTCATCTGACAAATGTGCACTTGTGGCATTTACGCGTAAGCCTATGACGCACTACAGGGTGTTAATCAATGGGCAGATGATACCATTTGTACGGTCATATAAATTCCTGGGTGTCATAATTGACTGAGACGTTTCATGGAGCCCCCATGTATTGTAGATGAAAAAAAGGTTAACAGGCACCTGTCACCCTTTGAAATTCTTCGCTGGAAAGACCTGGGAAATGTCGACAAGCGCTATGCTTCGACTATAGAGAGCACTTTTTCTCGGCTTCTTGCGGTACAGCTTGCCAGCATTGACTAACGCAAGTACAACAAGCCTACGTACTATACAGAGTGTGCAGGCCCAGGCGCTCCGGATTTGTCTAGGTCTTCCTCGAAGTGCGTCAACGGCGGCAACTATTGCAATCGCCAGAGACCACCTCATAAAGACCCACATCGCAGTTGAAGCAATAAGAATGCACGTAAGGCACCTTGCACGGACTCCTTGCCTTGGTGCCTCCTCCTTGGTGCCTGATTCAGCCAACGATCAACCTGACAGTACCTGGCGTCCGGAAAAAAGTAGATATGTCATCGCTGGCTCTTAAACAGCTTACCTTACTCCTATTATATGAAAAGTACCGGAATTATACCCAAATATACACCGACGGTTCCGTCTTGCAGAACAGCTCTACCGCCACTGTCGTTATTCCAGAAAAAGCCACCACTATCAAGATGAAAACATCTCACCTGACAACGTCGACGGCAGCAGAACTGGCAGCGCTTCGAGTCGCACTACTTTTTATTAATGATGAACCAGCACACAAATGGTCCGTTTTCTGCGACTCGAAGACGGCACTGCAGAGTTTACTGTCAGCCTTACGGCGCGGTCCACAGGAACAACTGGTTTTCGAAATCACAGAGGCCATACACCACCTGACTGAGAAAGGACACGAAATAATCTTGGACACGAAATAATCTTTCAGTGGCTGCCAAGTCACTGTGGAATTATTGGCAATGAACGTGCCGATCAAGCTGCTCGTTCAGCTCATGAACAACAGCTCATGAACCTTGGATCCAACCTTAAGCCTTCGACTTCCAACAAGACTTCTCCGAAGAGAGCGACCCTCTGTGTAGGCTATGGTTGGGCGTCGCGTTCACCAATGCCTACGCGTTCCGCATAGGGATGGCCGACAGTGCATTATGTGACAATTGTGAAGACGCGGAAACGATTCGTCATGTTCTTTGTCAGTGCCCACAATACAGTGTGCCGAGACAATCGCTCTCCGTTGTGCTGAACCAGTTGGACGACCAGCCGTTATCGGAAGAAAGAATTCTGCAACATCATCGCGAATCAACATCGCATCAGAAGGCCTTGCAAGCGCTCCTGCGGTCCTGAAGTCCACTGGCCTGTGTGAACGTTTGTGATTGGAACGTCTCCTTTGTTACCTATGCCTGTGTCTTTTTTGTGTTTTTTTTTTCGCTCTCTCGCTCTCTTTGCACTCTCTCCAACCCCTTTATCCCCCACCCCAGTGTAGGGTAGCAAACCGGAAACTTACTTCTGGTTAACCTCCCTGCCTTTCCTCTCTCTCGCTTGCTTTCTCTATCTCTATTAGTGCTACAGTAGGCGTTTTTTAAAGAACGGTAATAGTAGCTCTAGGACATATTATAATACAATGACAGCTGAAGAATAACAATGAAATCCATTGTTATTAAATTCAAAATTGTTGTATCACGTACCTAATAGGATGGTTGCAGGCTGTTCTGCCTTTCTAATTGCTTCGGAAATATATGTGTGTGGCTCTCGAAGTTTTCTGCCCTGCTCAAGATCTAATTGTTTTACCCACCTTGTTAGCTGTGTGACTATGGCTTACCTCGCTGTTGAGCACACAAGGTAATTAAAGGGATATATTTATGTATTTATTTCATTTCAGAAGTACTGCCAGCGCTGCTGATTGGATAATGCAGTGAAAAAAATGTCCCGTGAAATAAACTCGTTTCATGTAAACCAAGTGAAGAAACAATGTATCAAGCGCACACAAAACAGTAGAACCCATACATCTCCAACAACTTAAGACAAGACTATTTGCAAAATAAATGAAAGAAAAACACACAATAATAATTGCGCGAAAGCACTTGAGCAATAGAATATGGCGTTTGTTTGAACAACAGTGAACTACAAGACAAATGGCCATTGGCGGAAAAGTGCAGCCGTTGCCCGAGACGAGATACATAGAAATGCAAAAAAAAATAAAAAAAAGGGGGGGGGGGGCACAGAATGCTGCTAAGATTGCTTACTCAGTGCGGATACGAATGACTACACGTCGATACGTGCATCTGCTTTTTATCGGGAACCGATTTTATTCGGCGACTGTGTGCGGAAATAAGAAGGTTATAACGCCCCATTTTATTCACTAGAGTATTCCTTCAGTTACACTGAATGCCGGGGTACGTGAGGCGCCGTGCGATTCACTCGATAAACTTGTCCTTGTCAATGCCCTAGCTTTCTTTGGGGAATCAAAAACACATATTTCAGTGTGTCATTATACGCCGTCGCCTCTGTAACAACTCTAGATGTAAAAAAATAATGGGGTTTTATGGGTCAGATCCACGATCTGGTTATGAGACGTGCCGTGGTTTGAGTATACTGGAATAATTTTAACCACACGGGGTTCTTTAACGTGCACCCAATGCACGGTACACGAGATTCTTAGCACTCGATTCCACCTGCATGGAAATGTGGCCCCCACGGCTGGGATTCAACCCGCGACCTCGAGCTCTTCAGATGTGCCCGTTTTAAAGGAGTTCTAGGGGAAATATGTCAGCTATGCGAATTACACAGGAACCAAATCGCATTTCTTTGGATGCTTTCGAGTTTTTCAATGTTAACTTGAATTTGGGGATCCTAAACTACTGAAGAATATTCGAGGATGGGACGAATAAATGTTTTGTATGCAAGTGCCTTAATTTCTGGTGTCGAGCTTCTCAGGGACCTGCTTAAGAGGCCCACTGCTGCACGGGTTCCTCTGAGGCTATAAGAGACACGTTCATTACAACAGGTTACTAAAAGCGCAAGTATGCGCAAGTACGAGTTATAGCCATAGCTATCGTTTTTTCATAAAACTTACTTTCATTTGCGATGTTGTGCACCGAGAATGTATTTTAATTAATGCCGAATTTAAGAGGCCGTGGTCATGGTGACTACGAATTTAATGATATGCAATTATTTTAATGTTTACTCAAATGTCTTATGTAATGTTGGCAATGGAAATTAATAAAAAAGTGACCCTAGCCGTGATCCCTGCGGGATTCCTGACTTCACTGATTGAGAATAAGAGCGTCATCAACATTAACTCTGTTTTCGAAAGGAAAGGTGAGCTTCAATCCACCTGAGTAGAGTGTCGATTCATCAGTATAGGCCTATAATTAACTTGTGGCGATGAGCGACCACGTCGACCGGTAGTCTCAGGGCTCTCGCGGGGGTGGAAAAACCGACCTCGATCTCTTAGCGTAGCATTTTTAATCTCTTTCGGAACGCTAGCCCGTGCCGGAGCGTGCCAGCCGCTCGTGCCTCGCGTAGACGCGAGCGTCTACGTAATTCTCATGCGACGCCGACGCTGCTGCCGCTACAAACTAAAAGTTCTGAATGAGAAACGCGGTCGAAAGCGTTATGGAAGTCTAAAAAGAAAATGTCAATTTGGGCTTCCTTGCCTAAAACGTCTGCAGTGCCAAGAACGGCTTCCAGCAGTTTTGTTGTTGACACCGATTTTCAGAACCCGTGTTGCCGGGTGCATAGCGGACAGTTTTGTTTAAAACAACTGATAAGTGGTTGAATGTAATGTGTTCTATTGCGAGCGTGTATATACACAGCAATGAAATAAGCCTTTGTGAAGAATCATTACAAACTGCCATGGTACTCATGAGGCCTCATCTAAGGATTGCCCGCGGGCGAGGAACGAGCGAGCGGTACTCAAAAGTATGGTACGGGACCATTCAACACACAGAGAGGCTGCCGCTACTCTCAGGCGACGACGACATCACCACCGAAGAGCATCACGAAGAGTTGTATGTACTGATAGAGATACACCATCTTCCGGCAAAGCGGCTAGCATACCAATGCTGACTTTCACAAAGACGGACACTGCGAAAACGAAGAAAGGGGCAAGACTCGCAGCTCCTGAAGAGTGGCCTACACTTCCACGAGCACAACCTGCCTCAGAGTCGCATCAAATCGCGCCGCCCTCGATGACCTTACGAACCGCTTATGCGACGACGACTGAGGATCACCAAGGCATAGCGATGTTGAAGTCCCCTTATGGACGCTATGCGCATCCTACCGAGCAACATGAAAAACCTGTCGGCGCAGAGCGCAATGCAGGTGCTGGACACCTTGAGTCCGGTGCTTGCGGCTCTAGAGTAAAAGCACGGCCCGTAAGATGCCGTCCTTTCAAGGGGAGATCAAGAATGCATCTGTCTTTCAGTGGAACGCAAGAGGGCTAAGTCACGCATGTCCGACTTTAGACACTTCGTCTTTACGCAACAATTCCCTATTATCGTGATTTGCGAGCCCAACTTGTCAGCTCCCATCAGACTGTCCGGGTACGAGCGCTTTATGTCCTCGACCCCCTCGACCAACGGAGAGTGCAGCAAGGTTGCTGTGTTTATACGCCGTGACTTGACTTATGTGCATCACCCAGTGCCTCCTGACGAAGTAAGTCAATACGTTTGCTTAACATTGAAGAAGAAAAACTCGCGTTCACAATTCTTGGAGCCTACTTATCTCCAACAACTCGTCTAGATTGTGAGCGCTTACGGGGAATTTTGACATCGACTCCACAGCCGTGGGTGATCACCGGCGACTTTAATGGCCACCATTACCTATGGGGAAGCTCCAGAGTGAACTCTAGAGGCAGAGCACTGGTGTCAGTGCTCTGCCTCTAGACCTCTGAATGCGAACTTTGCCTGCCAAATGATGGAAGCCCTACTTAGCTGCGTGGATCAGCGTATAGTAGCAGCCTGGACCTTACCTTCGTTTCACGTTCGTTTTCGAGAAGAGTGCACTGGTTTTCGGATTTAGAAACGTGGGGTAGTGACCACATCCCAACTTATTTGAAGATTGAAGGTCTGACTAGCTCGAAGTCCTCCAGAGCTGTCCAGTAGACCAATTGGCTTAAATACAAAATAATCACGGAAGACTGTTGTGACGGCCCCTCCTGCAACCTAGAGGGCGCGATAAAGGATGCCATACAAACAACCACGAATTCGCTTTTGAAGAGTTCTGCCGGCACCAATTTCGACATCGAACTCGAGAAACTTAGAGAAATTCGCCGTCGTGCGGAACGAAGATATAGACACACGAAGTCCAATCATCATTTGAGATTGGCTAGACGAACACAAAAGAAAATACAGCGTCATATGAACAAGCTGGCTTCGCGACAATGGGCATCCTTTTGCGAGTCTCTGGATCCGCGAAAACCTTTGTCGCTTATATGGATGACTGTTCGTGGCCTTCGCACAACCTTTGGTCAGCGCCACCCGCTTAAATCTCTGGCACTACATCTAAAATGTAGAGATTGACGTCGCTGAATCTTTCTGCAGAAACATTGCTGGCGAGGCAAATTCCGATGGAACGGGAACGGGGACGCTCGACCACCCACTGTTCTCACGCGATCCCCGCATGGAGTGCCCGTTTACGATTTAAGAACTAGAAGCTGCGCTGGCTATGTGCAGGCGTTCTTCAGCGCCAGGACCTGACGGCATTACGTACCGTGCCCTGTGTAACCTAGGAGACCAAGCTCGGAAGGCACTCTTGCTCCTATACAGCCACTCCTGGCAGACGGGTACGGTTACGCAGGAATGGAAGTCAAGTCGCCTCATTCCACTTCTCAAAGCTGGCAAGTCGCCTTTGGACATTTCCTCATACCGTCCGATCACACTTGCCAGCTGAGTTGGGAAAACAATGGAAAGAATGATTTTAACACGTCTGGAATGGTACTTAGAGTACTATGAAATCTACCCAGACGTTGTGGCCGGATTCAGGCATGGCCGTTCGTTAACAGACAGCGTTGTTGACTTGGTAGCAATTGTGCAACACTAGAAGGCCTGTAAACGACTATCTGCTGCTCTGTTTCTAGACGTTAAAGAGGTTTACGATAATGTCACCCATGAAGCCAACCTTTAGCGCGTTAGAAGCAGTAGGACTGGGTGGTAAGATATATATGTGGGCGTGCAGCTGCTTACAGAGGAGATCATTCTACGTGCACACAGAAAATGGCCCGGCATCCGAGCATTACGGTAGCCGAGGAGTGCCTCAAGGCGGAGGGCTTAGACCGACGCTTTTCAATCTAACCATCACTGGATTAGTTGACAACCTGCCAAGCACCTTACGACTTTCCATCTATGCGGACGACAACTGCACTTGGGCGTCAGGTGTAATACGACCTCAGCTTCGAGCTCGGCTTCAGAAGACCGCCACAATGACATCTTGCTACTTTCGTCAACAAGGACTTGAAATTTCATGTGGAAAGTGCACAATGGTGGCATTCACCAGGAAGCCAGTGTCTGCTTACGGCATATCAATTAACCGACAACTTATACCATACAGAAGAAGTCACAGGTTCTTGGGAGTCATAATTGACAGATACCTGTCTTGGACTTCGCACGTGAATTACGTGAAAAAGCGGCTGACTGCCATCTGTCACCTGTTCAGGTTCCTTGCAGAAAAAAGTTGGGGAGTGTCTATACACGCTTTGTTACAGCTGTACATGGTGTTATTCGTTGTATTCCTGCGGTAAAGCCTGCCTGGAATATCCAACACCTGCAAGACTAACCTGCGTACGATACAGAGCATTGAAGCCCAAGCCTCACTGCTGAAAGTCCCTGCTCGACATTTAGCGCTACTGTCAAGGCACATCATGCGTCGTTTACTTCAGGGTACGCACCTGCGGCCAAGCCAGTGCTTCCTCCGTGGTGGTTGAGCCGTCCACAAGTACATATAACGATTCCAGGACTACTGAAGAAGTCAGATCTACCGGCCCCTGCTCTAAAACAACTGAGCTTACTCCTCTTGTATGAAAAGTACAGCAACCACGTGCACATCTATACCGATGGATCGACTACGTCGTCCAGTTATGCTGGTGCGGTGGTTATACCAACGCGAGGTTCAGGACATCGCATGTCACGATCTCAACGACGGCAGAAATTACGGCTCTGCGTCGTGCACTGGAATTCATTGATTCTGAAAGATCTAGAAAATCGGCTGTGCTTTCTGACTCAAAACCGGCATTACGGTGTACGTAGTCAGTTCTCCGACGCAGATGTCATGAACAGTTGACATACGAAATCATGAAACTTCACCATCACGTCCAACAAAAAAGGCCACGAGGTTGTCTTTCAATGGGTACGTGGTCATCGTGGAATCAGTGGCAATGATTCCGCAGATAACGCTGCTCGCACATCACATCAAGAAGAGCACAGCGTTCCAATTCCGCTTTCGAGGCCAGACGCCGCAAGGCAGCTTCGACACCTTGCACGCAGTCTCTCACTGACCGAGTGGAACTCGCCAAACTTAAGACTTACACGACTTACACTCAACACTTACATGACTGCATCGATTTAACCCCTCACTGCAACTCCGACCTCCATTCGGGCTTCCTCGACGTAAAGCTTCGCTTTGTTGCCTTTGGTTAGGAGTTGCCTTTACAAAGGCATACGCTACGTTAATTGGAGTGACCGACAGTGCAGCATGCGAGGTCTGCGGCGCCGACGAAACTATCGGCCACCTGCTGTGCCACTGTTCCCGATATGCCCCGGAAAGAGAAGAACTTGCTAACGCGCTGCAAAAACTGGACAATCGGCCGCTTTCCGTGCAGGTACTACTGGAATACCGCCCCCATTGCTCGTTGGCCCATAAAGCGGTGAAGGCACTTTTGTGCTTCTTGAGGACGACGGGCTTGCGTGAGCGTCTGTGACTATTAGTGAAATACCACACGCGTCAGCGAACTCACTCGCTAATTTCCTTCTTTCCTTCCCTCCTCTCTCTCCCTGTCAATTTTGTGTTACCCTTTCCAATTCCCCCGGTGTAGGGTAGCCAACCGGACGTTATTCTGGTTAACCTCCCTGCCTTCTGCTTTTCTCTTTCTTCCTAAATGAGGTGCTCATTTTTGGTACTGGAATAATGCTTTCGAATTCCAGTCACGTGCAAGTTTGCCTAGTGAAAATGACTTGACGACGATAATGCTCGAGAACTTTGAGCACCGTTTGCTAAGAAAACCGCTTGATGGGTTGTCAATGCCGGGCAATTTCTTCGAGTCGAGGGTAAAAACAAGTGAAGAGATGCTTTCCTGGGATATCTGGATTTTATTCTATGGAGGAATCTGCTCGATAGCATCTAAATTCGGCGAATTACCGTCATGGTTTGTGAACACAAAGCAAAACAATTTGCCGAATGACTTCGCAATTAGGAATTTCTCACATATAATATTGCCGTCTATGCAAATAATACTTAATGGTTTCTTTTCAAAGCCAAAATATTGCCACAACTTGGCCGGGAACGAAAGCAGAAAAATTTTATTTGTGACGATATGGTAGTAGTCCTTTGCACTTTTGATTTTAGGTTTAAGCTGACTTCGCAGAGTGAAAATTGTACGCATACTAGTCGCCAATCAGTTGCTTTTAAGCGAAACTTTCTAGGCTCACAAGTTTCGGCGGCGGCGGCGGCGGCGGCGGCGGTGGTGGTGTCACGCTGAAAAGTGGGCCAATCCTGGTGATAGTGCAGAATGGGTCCAAGCTCAATGGTACATACCTCTGTGGGCTCGGGGACCTTTAACGCGCCCTTGGATCGAACTACCCTTGTCACACGTGGCACCTAAGGAGACAAAATCTCCAGCCCTTCCTCTGTCGAGAAAATGGGGGTAAACGAAGCTTGTCGTCCGATTCTAGCATGAGGGTCTCGAAACCCACGCGAAACGTCAGCGAATCGTTGCGGACCCCGAGTTGCGGAAGCGCGATGATGAGGCCAAAGGTCATAGAAAAGGGGTCGACCCTGAGTTTAGGGCAGACGAAGCGGAACGCCTGCGACAGTGTCGTCTTGCCACAAGCCTCGCTTACCCCCATTTTGTGCACAGGGGAGGGGCTCTGAAATTTTTTTGCGTTGCTTCCCAATTCGTTTCGCCTTTCGTCCAAAGCATACAATTATCTAGCTGGCTCATCGGCGTTAACTTCGCAACACTTTTACGTTCATTGGCAGAAATTTACGAACGTACCGTAGTACAACGTTCCTGAAATAAGACCACAAATGATCTGCAGTGCGTGCATCTGCTTCGGAAAGCAATAAAAATGCAGAAAAAGAAATACTTAGTGTTTGTACGTCATCAGTTTAAGAAAAAACAAAAAATTGCGTATATTTTGGTACATCTAGTAAGTAAATTACACTAATTTCTAGTCAGATATACCATCAAGTACGTGTACTTCAGAAGCCAGTTGGAGCATGCTGTTGCTGACACAAAAGTGATGTTACATCATGAAAAGTACAGTGTCAACAAGCGTCGAAGCCACAGTGGATGCTGCCTTGGTAAATTCATTGTCGTATTTAACTGAAGGTACTTAAAAACTCCTTTCAATGTAACATCAGATGACAGACCTCTGTGCGCAAAAAAAATTCATTATGACTTAAAAAATGCACAATATTCCCAATTGCGGGCCTGTAAAACCCTCTAACATTAGAATTTAGATAAGTGGTTGAGCGTAGGAGACAACCAGGAAAGCTAAGAATAATCAGCTGAACCTTTGCTAACGCTACGTATATCCTGGCATAGCCGAGTTAAGCCACTGCAACTTTTTTCAGAATGCTACAGGCGTTATTGTTTATGCAGTGAAACAATTTTTGCTCTACGTGGTCGATTGATCGTACATTGCTGCTTTTGTTAACTTCTGTGCCCACAGCGATCATTTTATCCTGACTGTCACGGAATTCAAACAACTTGCTGTCAATTCTTTATTTGCTCATTTGTAAGTTTGACTTTAGATTCTGTTTTCATGATTCCTGAGGTGCTCTTCTACAGCTGTTTTGCTTATGCCGTGTGGACGCCGAAAGATTTTCTGAAATGAAAATATGTCTTGCCTTGTAACCTGTAACAGTTTAGAATATTAATATTTTCCCCGCAATCGAAACATTTCACAATTATAGGTAGCGATTTACCAGCTACCGCGGCAGCTGGTAAATCTTCATGGAATTCCTTCCACGAAGTTTACGCGTACACCCAAGTTTTTACTCAACAAACTATCCATTACCTTGCCGATAAGATAAACAAAACAAGGTTGTGCCGCCTGCTCCAATCTTTCAAATGAACGAGCTTAGTCTCCAAGTTTTGGACGGTCATTTCAAGGCGTGTGATCCTTGAGCTGGCTCCTTTGATGAGTATAGAAGATTCTTCGACTATCCTTAACTTTCATTCAATGTCGCCGAGTTATTTCTGAATGCAGCTATTTCCGTCAAGTAGCTGAGCTATGGGTTCAGTGTGAGCTATAGGTTCAGATGAGCTGTAGGTTCAGTATAGGTTCAGTCGCGTTTGGACCCGGATCACACCCAACACCACCACTCAGCATGATGAGCAGTAGTAAAACTTATCACGTATAGTAGGACAGGAGAATCGCAGGCTCTTTGGGAATCCAGCTAGACAAAACAGAGATACCTTTTTTTATTATATTGTATTGAGGAGACGTTGACGCCTTTCATTGGCGCCGGCTACTCCTTTTCACATAGAGGTATGAAAAAAAAAATGAACCTACAGGCATTAAAATTAAATGTCAACTCCAATTCACAATAACACAAAGTCCAGTCACATAAATGCACTAATACACAGGTAACAGAGATACCTTGTTTTAACGGAGGAAACTCGGCTACTAATCTGCACAAATAAAAGCATCGGATTCATCATTGTGCGTTAGGAGTTCCAGCCGACGTGCCAACTAAGGATTACGACGGAAGCGGTCTGCTTGAATCCAGATGAGGTGATGCAGATGGCGTTGGGAGAAATTGTTGCCAATCTCTGCGGCGAAACGTTGTTTCACGCGTATAGCCATCGTGACGGTGGTGATGCGCTGTAGAGACCAAGTGATTGACATGCGCGCAGTTGCCTAGAAGGAAACGGGCCGCACTGACGAAACCAGTCGCAACCTGCGATACGCCAGGCCACTCTGTTGCACCGATGTGGGCCTTTTGCTCCTAGAAAAGCGGTGAACTCATCACGGTGCTTTCGGGGGTCCAGTCGTGCTACGGGATCGAATCCTGTATATGACTGCAGCATACCGATGCGGGCTGGTTGCAAAAACTCTTGTGTATTTAGATTTATGCGCACGTTAAAGGACTGCAGGTCATCCAAATTTTGCAAGCACGCTTACTTAGTAGAATAGGGCATGGCGCACTATTTCTCGTACGCATTCGGAATGCTTATGAACTCGCTGGTATTTATTTGTCTGGGAGTCGGTGCATATTGAGTGCTACAAAAATAAATGACATAAATTCTGGGGTTTCATGAGCAAAAACCGCGATATCATTTTGAGGCATGCCGTAGTTGGGGACTCCGGAATAACTTTTAAACGCCCGGGGTTCTTTAACACGCACTAAATGCACGATACACAGGTGTTTCAGTATTTCGCCCCCATCGAAATGGGGCAGCCAAGTCTCTTATCAGCTCCTCACCTGCCGAAGTAACGTCGATGGATATGCGATGTTAAGCATGTTCAGGTCGCAGACACTCTATTCCAGAGGTGACGAAACATATCAGCCACTTACTTCTGCGTGAGGAACGTACAACTTGTAATGTACGGCTACATTCATGGGCTTGCTTAGAAGCCGTTGTAATCGATAGACAATGATATGCGCCGTGTGTTAAGTACTCGGCTGCCTTTGTTCGATGAAAGATCAATATTTTTACAAGACACGCTATACAATGAGTAAAATCAAGACATAAAAGCACACCGTGGCAGTTGGACACAAAAGGCTTAGAAATGTTTAGCATTTCTTTATCAAAGTGAGTAAAAGGCAAGGGCAATGACGCATAAACCTATTTTAGGTCAGATAAAGAAAATTCCAGTGCATTCAAGTGTACAATACTCGTGTTGCAAATGACACTTGTACCGTCACATTGTCAAAAGTGGGAAGGAGGGGAAAGTCTAATGTGGGATGTGCATGTAAAGTTTAAATTGTGTCGGTTAATGAAAGCCTTTGCAGAAAATTAGCTATGCAAATATTTCAATGCGTAATCCAGTCATCATACGCCCTTTTCTACGGTTTCCGGAGACAAGCGAGTCCCATAATAAGTTTAAACTTCGCGGAAATAGAACATATCAGGTATATCAGGTATAATACCAAGTATTTAGGTGTATTTACTACTCTTGCATTAAATTTTTTTTATAAGTGTTCTGGATTGGCGTATAGACGTGTTTTAGGAACAACATAGAATGTTTTCCCGCTGTCAAGGGAGAAGTGAGAGCGGCAACTAATTTACATCTGGTGCAAATGGCAATAGCATTATGTCTGATGTTGATTAAACAGACAAACTTCCTGATGGAGAGCAGTTGCGATTTAATGTAATGACAAAACAATGTCAACAGAGATTCTTTCAGCCTCTGCTAATTGCCGCCGAGACACCAGCGCCAACAGCGCCAGATACCGCAGCGTTTGCAATGGCCGCCGCGATAGCCAAAACTATGGCCGGAATTGCCTGTTCATCGGTTTCGTCGCCGAAGCTGTTTACAGACTTTTCATGTGCCTTGAATGCTTCAATGATGTCATCACGGTGCTCCATGAGGGAATGGGAAATTTCTTTCGTCAGTCTTTTTGTTGCGTCGTCTGTGTTCTTTGCCGGCTTGCTGAGCGTGGCTGCGTGAATTTCTGTAACGTCGAATGAGAGAAAGACATGAAACGTGTCACGCACGCTGTCATTCAAGTACATGTGTGAGGACGCCGAAAAAATCATGATTGAGGAAAGAGTTGGTAGCATGCTGGGGCATGCTGCCAAGACTTTACTATTCGCCATATTCTCGATAACGGAGTAGAAACACTCAACTTCGTACAGAACGCTGCCCATTCTGACTTTAGAAGCTTGTTCGTGTGTCTCTGCATGGCGGAACTGAGCCTGTTGACAAGCGCTTCGAGAGATTGATCTCCTTTTGTTATTGTGAGTTGCCTCTATTTGCTTATTCGCGCTGCACACAAGTTGCGACGATTTATGTCTGGGGTTTGGAAGTGTGCGATTAGATTGAGCATAGTAGTCGCCACCGCTTTGCTAGCTAATACGACCTCAAGTATCCCAACTAAAAGGGACATAATGTGCTCCCGGTAACGATCCCAATTGGTTACTTGTTTTACCTTCATTGAGAATACCACTTGAAAACATGAAGAAATATTTATGTAAGGCTGGCACAAAGCTGCCTCCAGGAGGAGAGACAGCTCGCTTAATTAAGACGAAAGGGAACATTAAAGTACACATATGATGAAGCAGACAGCCCACAAACGCGCGATTTGCACAGTCTCGGTACTTACGACACAGATGCCCCAGGATGACGAGCGCCAAGATAACATAGGACTTCATGGCGAATGGCCTGCGGTAAAGGATAGCACGGAGTGACGATAGAAATTCCTGAGGCCATACACCTCTGTGAGGAACTGCAGAAAATACACTCAGGAAATGTGCAAGTGTGGCAAAAACATGACAAAACTTCAAGTGCACCACGAGATGAGGACGATGAAAGAAGATGAAAGAGACACACGAGCGCTAGTTTGTCAATGTGACAAGCCCTGCATGTACGGAATCACCGGAAACTTGTGCTTCCCACCAGAAACCCGCAAGGCATCCGGCAGTTTTGACGACTCACGTTTGAGTATGCTTTAGGCGACACTGACTAGTACATGAGTGCGGTACCCAGAAGCAGTCAGCCGGCAGATTTTTTCATTGAAGCTAGCAGACATTAGGTAGTAAGTATGGGCTAACACCGATCTTAAAGATGAGGAAGTTGATTTTGCTGTGTTTTCTGACGCGCAACTGATACACTCGAACGACAATTGCTACCGTAAGCGGTACGCGATGTTGTCGTGGCACAGCCACTGCTGTTGCAACGACAAATATTTTTGTTTAACCCTGCTTGTCTCCAGGATTTATTTTGTTTCGAAACATTCGCTGTTGGTGTTTTATCTGGCACCTTACAGTGGAATGGCGATTGATTTGTGCAACTCAATGACCCTGCAACAATTTTGTTAGCGGATAGACAACAAGTTTGCCTTCTTTTAAATTAGCAATATATGTCCAATATAGTAATATTGCATTCAGTAAATTCGTTCCTTTAAATATTACATTCTATGGACAAAAGGCAGTCAGGATAACACGTAACAAGTTACTCGAAAAGATAAGAAATTTAAAGAAATAGGAGTATTGGTAGTATGCTACAAATGAAACACTTTTTTACACAGCGGCAGCAGCAGGATAAATTGTCTCTAGTTTCAGTGTTGTAACATTTTTCCTTTGAAGACGAAGTCTATTTTTACCATAAGTTTCTTCAGCAGCAGTTCGTGCGATTTGAAGGTATACAGCGCTAAAATTTAAACATCACGAAAGCTTGATAGAACCATAGCTCACCTTACGATGAAGACTGAAGGCTTGAGTTGGTCTCCGTTTCTGCCTTGACGGCCACTGTGTAAAGTTCTGGAACTGCTATGGGTTTTTATACTTGGAAGCAAGCGGGAAGGTTCTTGGCCTCTTTAATGTTTTAGCGGATGTCAAGTTAAAAAAATTGCTTAGTTTTTTTTTTTGTATCCGCGAGTAGCCCTTTGTTACGATTGTTAGAGGTCAAGTGATATATGAAATCGCGCTCACGTAAGGAGATATTTACGCTAGCGTATGCGACTGTTTTACTGTGATAGTAGTAGCCCGATGGGATCACGAAACGTAATGACCGCGGCGCCGCGACAACGAACTTGATGGGCATTGACGCTTGGCCTTGCGATAAGCATGCGTGTAAATAAGTGCACCGGTTTCTAATGAAGCCTTTGTTGAATTTTATGCAACTCACCTAGCTGATCCATAGCTAAGACGACTTTGAACAGCTGAACTGAAAATAAAATAAAAAGACTAAGGGATACAGAAAAGGACGTCGCTGTACTAACTGAATTTATTTTCGCGCTTAGGGCTACATATACAGGGTGTCCGACGCAACATTAAAAAATCTGCAAATGCCACGTAGCTGGACATAACCAAGGTAATGCATAGCTGTCGCTTAGAGATACTCAGATTATTTTTTGCATACCACCTAATTGCATAATTAGTCTGAAATAATTAGTCGACTTCTCAAATATTACAGTCACATGAAAAGTGTCAATGAGAAAACTGTAGAGCAGATGAAAAACTCCCGCTACAGCTTTCTGTTGCTTAATACGTGCTACCTAAAAGTGTTTTTCCGAGCGTGAAAGAAGTCTGCGAATACACGCGAAATTGCCGCGCGACTAACCACTCGAGGCAGTTTGTTCAGCTGTTAGTACAGAGACGTACTTAGTCCTTTGTTTTTTGTTTTTCACTTGAGCTGTTCAAGCTCGTCTTACCGCTGTAGAAGTTCGGGCTCGTGTGTGGCCACTTGCCTGTACCCGTCTGTTATTAGGCTTAATGTGACTAAATATGGAAAATTTATTTCTTGGGTTTTATGGGCTAGAACCACGATTTGATTGCGAGGCTCGCCGTAGTGGGCGACTCCTAGTTAATTTTGAACGTCCGCCCAATGCACGCTACACGGCCATTTGTGCATTTCACCCCCGTCGCAATGCGGCCGCTGTGGCCGCCACAGCGCTACGCCATAGGCAGTATACGCCACCGTGGCGGGTGTGACTGAACAGCTCATTTTCGGGGTTGAGTCAATGTACAGTATTTCATACCTAATGTCATTGCGGCATGCTGTTTCGTTTTATCAAAAGTTTGTCTAACCTATGTGTAGCTTTAGACGTTTTGTTGCAGTACTTTATGTTAAAACGTTTAACCCACCGCGGTGGCTCCATTGCTGTGGAGTTCTTCTACTAAGCATAATGTCAAGGGTTCGATTCCCTGGCGCAACAGCCACATGCTTGTGGTGGCGGAATAAGAAAATGCTTGTGTACTTAGTTATCGGTGTGTGTAGAAGAAACCGATGAGATGGAAATTATACAGGGTAGGCAATCGCAACAGGTGACGTTGATAAGCACTTCGGCCATATTTCTACAAAATCGTAGTGCAAATGTGGTGCAGAAGAGTACAGGGTGCATGATATCGTTAGGTTGTAATCAATATGTCTGGATTATCAGGTATTTAGTAACCTGGGAGTTCATGCATGTTGAATGCATTGTTGAGAAGAGGACACGTTCACGAAAAAAATGACTCAAGTCACCTGCCAATGTCACCAGCTGACCTCACCTGTTGATGTTACCTGTCGACGTAATGTCGATGAATATGTTAAGCCAAGCCGTCTCCCCGTCGGGACAGCAAACAGACTTTTCGACAGTTTCTGAAACGTACGTATGAGGTACTTCTTATTTCCGGAATCAGAGACATGGATCTTGACATATTCGGTATCATTGGACGGCCTAGAAGCCAACGTCAATGACAGACCCAATGATATGCGGTGCGTGTGTTCAGTACTCGGCAGCTTTATGTTTCATTAAAAATGCTATGCTTTTACAAGAAACCCTTGAGAATTTGTAGAATCAAGAGTAGCGGTACTCTTGGTGATCGCTGCCGAGGCACAAAGAAGAATCGCTGTTTGGCATTTCTATATCAAATTAGGTATGCGCGAGCTTTTCAGGGCACCTCAAAGAAATTCCAGTGTTCTAAAGTACTTCGGATTCGTCATGTCGAAGAAGTGCTTCGTGTATTTGTAAAGTGCGGTTAATGATATTGCATTCGTAACTCGTATTTACAGTGAAGCTGTTAGTGTGATTATAAGTGCTCGCCATCGTTAAATATGTATTTTCTGGTGTACTACTACAACACTTACATCATGCAACGAGATTTGATTTGGAGTGAATGGAGGACGTGTTAAGAACGATGCACGGGCAAGGATTGAGGTGTGGATGAATTTGTCTTTGAACAGCATGGCTAAATTATTGTTTTCTGCTTTTAGAGGTGTAACTCGAAATGTAGGATGTTCGCCAAATGTTCACCAAGATGTTCGCCAAATGTTCCCCAAAAGAACCAAATTTTTCATTGTTTCTATATTAGGTGAAGACATTTTCTTCAAGACACGAGTGCCATTGTGTCCAGTAAGAAAAGTACCGGGACATTTGGGCGATTGCTCTAGGGGCACAAACAGTGAAAAATGCGTGGCCTTTAAGAAGGTATTACAGAAATTCCCGGGCACTCCAGTGTAGAATGCTCATATTGCAGATGTAGTTCATTTGTTATGAATGTAGCCTTTGGATTATTGGTGTTGTGTTGTTAATTACGGAAGAGGGTGTGCACGGGTAGACGGGCTTGTAGCAGATGTGCATGCAAGGTTTAAATCGTGCCTGTGAATTATGGTCATGCGCAGAATATAATCTATTGCACATGCTTCAATACGGTATAAAGTCATCAGAAAATGAGAAACAACCCTAATCCTTTACTTAGGTGACTAACTCGCATCTTTAGGTGGTTAACTCGCATCTCGGCGTTGGTGTACCCTGGTGTACTTATTGTTTGGATTAACCTTGCGTTTTCCCTGTGTTAGCTTCGTGTTATTAAAGTGAAGTATGTCACAGACACAGATAATGTTGGCTAATCGGCGAATCATTGATGTAAACGATGTAAACTACAGTACACTACACTCCAATAGGCCCGGCGTCCTCGTCGTCTATGGCTAACGGAACGGGCGGGAAACCGAACTCGGAGGAGCGGGCGAACGGAACTGGTTGTTAATCGCCACGCACGTGGAGCCCTACCATTACTGATGCGGTGGGTATCTAAAGTGTGCGATTGTGTGCTATGATGTACGGCAATTAGACTTTCCTTAATTGTTTATAATTATCTGTGACAATTAATTAGCTCTTTGTTGTACTAAACCTGTGCTCTGATGTGATGTCTATCATCAACCACAAGTGGAACCTTAGAAATCTACCTGTTTTTATTTTTCCACATATTTTTAATTTCGTCTCACCTCTGTGAGAAACCGGAAGTCGGTCCCTAACCGGAAGTTGCTACACAAGAACTAAAGATTGTCACTCGGTGCTCGTGCCACTAAAAACATTTTCGCCCGATTTCCTGGGAGAACCAAGTGCCGCATTTAAACTCTTTCGGCATGGTTTTTATCGAGCTAGTATCCGGGTATAAATACTCATCGTGCAATAATTTTTTATTGGTGGGATGAATCGCGTTATGGGCATGTGTTGCGAGTCGCATAGAATGTTTTCCCGCTATCTTTGGTGATGTCAGTGTGGTAACAAACTTATACACGGTGGAAATGGGGGAAAGCTTATGTCTGATGTGCGAAGAAAACTTCGAATTCGAAGTGCCTAGGTTAATTAGAACTTTTACACTAAGTTCTACTTACAGCACCACTTGAAAGCGCAAACAAAGTTTAGACGCGTTTCACTGTCCTGGGAGAACGAAATGCGTGACTGAGTTGAAGTTAACGAGAAATAAGGGCACATTTCGCGTATGCTGGCACAGCTTTAAATTGTGGTTATGTACAGGCATTAAAAATTATTAATGCAACTGTACGAAGGAAATTGCTTGTCACACCAGAGAGAGAGAAGGATAACTGAAAGACGGACAGCTTAGCCCGAGTGAGCACAGTTGGCCACCCTGCACTGGAAGAAAGGGAAAGGGAAACAAAATAATAAGAGAGGAAGAGAAGTTCAAGAGTACAGGTGCACACAAGTCGCCTGCATAATGGGAATTCTCAGTGCTGTGTCACAGGCGGTTGCTCAATCCAGTTGGCTTCCCGAATGGCAGCAGGGATCGTCTAGTTGGTCTATAGTGGTTCGGAGGGCGAGTCCATTGTCTTTGTTGGACGGGCATAGAAGGTCTTCAGTGGTTCCGCAAAGTCGGCTCTGTTAACTTTTGGGTTGTTTTAGCAAATATACGGTCTATTTTCGTACTCTTTATTACAAATACCTTTATATCAAAGATAAGATCTGAAAGAGCGCGCCAAATATGATATAACATATGAAAATATTCGTTCTACAACAACTGCTTATTCGGATACTCCAGTGAACTCTCCTTCAGTCTTTCGATGGTATCATGTTTTTTTGCACGAACAGCCCAATAAAAAAACCAAGAACTCGTAAAGCTCGTAACAGCGCAACACAAGACATGGACAATAGGAAGAAAAAACGACAACACGGCGCTGACTCTCACGTGATATTTTACTCAAGAATCGTCTAACATATATAGGTGCCAAGTTCAAAGAACCATGACATGCGCGAGGCACAGACATACATCAGAGCAGCTGTGACAAACTTACGCATAATCAAGAGTGACAAAAGTAACGAACTTCCTTGTCATAAAGAGCGATATACGGTGCGTTGATACATGCCTTGTCCCTAATCTTTATGTTGTAAGCCTCAGCGATTTCTCTTATCAATTGGCTCACGTGTTTAAAGATGGCAGTAGTATTTTTTAAAAAGGGGTGACAACCGCACGGACTTGCGATGTTCCAGAAGATGAAGTGGCGCAACCCCTTTAAGAGATAGCCCATGCTCCCGAAGTCGAACATTCACACAGCGTTTCGTTTGTCCCACGTACGCTCTACCACAAGATAATGGAATGGCATACACAACCTGCTTAGCACATGTGATGTGCCCGTTCAAATTATTGACAGTGCACTTTCCCTTTACTTGATCATCCTTCAGCATATTATCAATTATAGCATATTGACGCAAGGCATCAATACTTCTTTTTGGGCGAGTTGGTACATCTTGAAACTTTGGGCAACAGCGCAAACAGACGACCACAAGAAGGGAGACACGTACACACAAGCGCTGACTAAGAACTGTTTTTTTTTATTGGCAAGCATAGCACACCTTATATATGCCAGAGTGAAGCAAGGGAAAGGGGAAAAACATAAGGGTAAACTCGTGCCAACAACGCAAGCGCAATGCAGCCAACCAAGCGCAACAAGACGCAAACAATTACTTTTCTTTCCAATTTGAACCCCCCGATAGCCGCATCCAGAAGATAAAATTCAGCATCAAAGAGAGCAAGGGAAGGGGTGCTGAAGCGCTTGCTACCGAACTTCCTAATGTGGTAGGCTTCTAAACTGATGCGCGCGGTCTTGTCACTACTCTTTCCTAGAATCGTCGTCTCTTTTAACCGCGCCTCACAATCAGTACACTTGCTAACGTGCGCAACTATATGTGCGTATTTATCATCTCGGTTTTTTTTTTTCAGTTTTAGAGCGTGTTCCCTTAAACGGTCATTGACACAGCGACCAGTTTCACCGACGTAAAACATCCCACATGTCATGGGGATGCAATACACCTCTCCAGTGGAACATTTACGAAAGGCGGTTGGTGGTGCTCTGGCATCGACGTTTACTGGTGTTGCAGATACGTGGGCACAACTTTCCCAGCTTATTTGAGGCAGAAAAACAAATGAGCAGAAAAAAAATGACGCAAAGCAGCTGGCAGTTCATTGTGTCCCGACTTCTGCAGAAGAGTCTTGTGCGCTTAAATATAGGTGACCCTTTCCGGATAGCCAATTCTGAAACTGTGTGCAAGTACCTGAAAGGTAGATCGTTGAACATCGTTGTGTCTTTAGCGTAGATGTGGAAAACTTATATTACTCCCTTCTCCATGCCCAGGTTATGAAGTGCGTTAAAGACTGCATAGTGTATGACAATGATGAAGGAGCCTTCGTTAATTTGCGGTATTTCGATAGAAGCTTTTCTTGAATTTCTTTTGTTTTACTTGAGGTCTATCTTTGTTTCATGGCGAGAGGGTCTTTATGTACAAAAATCGGGGGTATGCATCCATGGGACGTGTGTGGCTCCTATCATCAGTGACATTGTTCTAGGTTATATTGACAGGCAACTAGAAGTTCACCTTGCTAAGCTTTCCGGTGGGGTTTTCCGCTATGTTGATGATTTCGTTATATTTGTTAATATTGACATTCACCCCGAGGGTGTTGATGAAGTTATGATGGTATTCGGGCAGCACGGCGTGGGCCTTAACTTTACTTCGAAGTCCCTAAAAATTATTAACTGCAGTTTCTAGACCTAAAATTACGCTTTGGTAAAAGTAATGTGTGCTGGAAATATGATCCCAGGTCTGTCGAACCCATTGTGAACTATAATACCGGTAATTCTAAGGTTGTCAAGAGGGCTCTAGCGAAGGCTATCCTAAACGCTGCACTGAAGAAGTCGTGTTTTCATATGTGCAAGGCTGCCTTTTTTTGATCAGGTCAATCGTTTACTGGACGCCGGTTACCCTGAAGCGATAATTTCATCTGTGTGTGAAAGTATGGTATGTGGCGTCAAGACCATAAATGACAAAGGTGGTAAACCTAAATCAGAGGGAAAATTCCTCGGCCCTTCCACACCGTTGAAAAGCGAAACTTATCACCACCACAACAACAAATGGAGGGTATACGTACCTTATACTTGGAATGCCAGCAAACTTGGAAGTAGAAAAAATCGAGAAGAAGACATAGACAAAGTGACAGGAAGGTGGCTGGACTAACAACTGAACTTCATACATGAAAACGACGTCCCCCAAGTCCGCACTGCAGTGCAGTGCAGTGCGTACACAATTGTCGCTGTTCGTCGGAGTGGGTCACACTGAGGAGGGACAAGTTGTCGAACCGCACACGCTTGCGGTCGGTGTCTCGAGTTCGCTCGGCGGCGTGGTTAGCAGCATCCGCCCGCCATTGCCACTGGCGATTCTTCAAAATGAAATTGCTTCAAAATTAAATCTGTCCATCACGTAAGACAATGAACGGCTCATACCCCCGTAAACGCGGCCTCCCCATTACGACTACAGAAGAGAAGTGAAATTCTACGCTGGAATGATGAGCGCCAAGGTGCCAGCTGTGGAAGAAGACGACGACGCTCGAGCCATTGCTGATAATGATAGTTTCTGCGGACAGACACGGACGTTCAGGCTAGACATAGACAATGAGTATACAATGGGTATTTGTACCCGGATACTGGCTACTGTATATACAAGATAGGAACCATGCCGAAAGAGTTTAAATGCGGCACTTGGTTCTCCCAGGCAATCGGGGGAAATTGTTTTTAGTGGCACGAGCACCGAGTGACAATCTTTAGTTCTTGTGTAGCAACTTCCGGTTAGGGACCGACTTTCGGTTTCTCACAGAGGTGGGACGCAACTAAAAATACGTAATAGAAAAAAAAAAAACAGATTTCGATGTTTCAGCTTATGGTTGATGATAGGTATGACATCAGAGTCAATGTTTAGTAAAGAGCTAATTAGGTGTCAGGGATAATTATAAACAATTCAGGAGAATCTAATTGTCGTACACAAAAGCACACAATCGTACACTTTAGATACTCACCGCATCTGTACAGGCTCCCGCGAAACTCCAAGCCCAGAGTGACGTCGTCAGTGACGTCACACTTAAACGAGAAGTGCCTGCTCATTACTAATAAAAATAAAAAAGCTAATTAGAGCTACGCACCACCTGACGCAGAATGAACGCCTGCCTAACACAGCGGAAGGGTGACGTCACTCCCTCCTTCTCTCGCTTCTCTCCCCGCGCGCATCTGCTCCGTCGCTCGCTCGTTACATGCTCTCACGTCAGCGGCGGAGGGGCGCGTAAGGTGCGCTACGTGCGCCGTCCGCTAGGAGGTTACGCGTCGTGCCCTTCTCGTCCTCCTCCGCTCCCTCGCCCGCTCCTCTGTGCGTGGCGGTTTCCGGCCAGTTCCGTTCGCTCGCTCCTCCGAGTTCGGTGTCCCGCCCGTTCCGTTCGCCATGAAAGTAGACGACGAGGACGCCGGGCCAAGTGTTGTGTACCGTCGAGTTTCCGACGACGAGGACGCTGGGCGTAGTGTAGTGTAGTGCAGTGTAGTGTAGTCTAAATCGTTTACGTCAAGGATTTGTCAGCATTATCTGTGTATGTGTCATACTTCACTTTAATAACACAAAGTTTACACAAGGAAAACACAAGGTTAACGCAAACACTACACCACGGTAAACCAACGCCGAGGTGCCACTAGCAGACACCTGCGTCAAGGATTAGGGTAGTTTCTGATTTTTGATATTCCATTCGAAACTCTTACTTACAGTTAAGCTGTTAGTGTGATTGTAAGTGCTTGCAAACATTATGTATGTCTTTGCGGTGTACTACAACACTTACATTATGCAACGAGATTTGATTTGGAGTGAATGGGGGGCGTGTTAGGAGTGATGCATGGGCAAGGATTGAGGTGTTGGATAAATTACTTTTTAAACAATATTGTTAAATTATTGTTTTCAGCCTTTAGAGGCGTTATTTGAAATGCAAGAATGTTTGGCCAATGTCCAGGAAGAACCAAATATTGTAGCGTCTTTATATTGAGTGAACATGTTATCTGGGATAGGCGATGAAAGTTTAAACGATATGTATACGTTTGTACCACGTATGTAAAAAAATGCTGTGGTTTAGCTTTGGTTAACCCTGGTTGATAGCGAAAGCTTCACTGCCCTGGCTAGGCCCATTGTCGAGCTGTGGCCGAGGTGTGGTTTCGCAATGATATACAGGCATGTTTGCAATGAATACAGTGTTTATTCATCATTTTTTACACCTATGAAGACACTGCGGTGATCAGTAAAGTAGTGAGATTTGGTTGTAACTCACAGCCGGGCCCAACTCTACTCGGGCAACGGCGGCAATGTCTCCTTTCAGGGCTCCATAAAGGCCTAAATATAGTCCGACGTAGCGTGAACGCGCGCACACGTTATGTCACGTTGGCGAGAACAACAGCGGCTATAGTTCGACTGATGGTTCGACATACTGGTTCGACATACTGGCGCCGCCAACGTAACCGGACGCGCGGCCAATGCGACCCAATGTGCCCGGCGTCTGATGACGCTCACCCGGGTGCCGATAACGTCGGACTTTAAACGCGCCTTAATGCTCTCTTGTGGTTTGACCTCTAACTCTCAAGGTGAAACGTGTTGAGTCGCCGACGGCTGCCCGAGGTAGCGTAATGCAGCTTTCGCTTCAAAATATTTTTAAACAGCGATTTACAAGGCGTGTTTAAAGATCCGCGTATGAAGAGTGGCGGGTGTCCTGAAATAACTGAATGTTGCAAAGATTTGGAAGGGATGGGGAGCATCTCATCGTTGATGTACGGGTGAAGATTCAAGAAACTATATGGGCTTTGTAATAATGTACTTATCCAAGTAATCGAAAGCGTTTACAGATGTTACTGTTTCTCAGAGTCTTGCGAAAACTGAGCGGGGCACTGAGTTCATATTTGGTGGAAATGGGGGCATGTTTCCGATGTGCGGTTAAATTATACAGTGTGTCTGTGTATTTTTGACTTTGCAAATAATTACTCAATTCTAATGTTCTCCTTACTTTCATGCATAGTACGAAGCGCGTAAAAGTTATCCCGTTGTCTTCGGTGAATTAAATGTGGCAGTTATATAATACAATTAAGGTTAACCTTCCTCGCCCTTGCGTTGTTCCGCAAAATTGGTTTTCCGTTGTGAGTGTCGCTTTGATTGGAGTTGTCTATATGTTGTTCTTATTCTCCGGCTTGCTAGTCTCCTGGCTAGTTCAGATGGTAGACCGACCCTCCCAGAAAGGTGTTGGTCCCTGGTTCGATTACCGAAGTGCACATTTTTCTTAAAGTGCGAAGATTCCCTTCCGCACATTTTTTCTTTGTAACTTCGTGATATTGTCTGCTTGATGACACCGTTCCCTTTAAAGGGGAAAAAATGGCGCGGGTTGTATAAGGTGTGTGGGTCAATGAAGGTTTTCGCAGTAAATAACATAAGGGTTGCAAAGTTGTTCTATGAATCCCGCAGAACGTTTACTCACACTATAGGTAGCAGTAAATGACGCCGCGTTCAAATTTCGTGAATTGGTCATGTGTGTGCGAAGTTTTGCGTGTGTGGGTTAAATATGGATTTTGCATTAAATTATGTATGTACTGTTGTGCTTACCATGAGGTACAACGCGCGAGTACTTTGCTACATATTTTTGCGTTGTACCTCATACCGAGCGCAAAAGTGCGTGTTTCGAAACATCATGCACCTGCTATAAGAAGGTTTTCTGAGTGTCCTGGATGTATGTGGCACAGTGTTCCCATATTATAGAAGGATGAAATGGGAGGGAGGGGGAGGGTTATTTAGGTCGATTTTTGTGGAACGTTTAATTTGTGTGGGTTAATAGGAGATATTCAAACTGTCAAGCGCGATTTATCGACTTGCAGCAATGCGCCATCCACCATCTTGCCGAAGGCATATGGCAAAAACGAAAATGCTCACTCGACAGCATAGCTACAAGCTTAGCTGCTTTCACCATTGGTCTTTGGTTTATCCCCACTGCTCTTGTCGGCTATATGCGAAGCAAGGAGTTCGTGGCAACGCTGGAAACAAGCTAAGCTTGTTTTTATTTCTGCAAGAGGCATAACATAATCACTGGATAAAATAAAATCCCCTCGGTAAGCAGGGGCCACCACAGACGATATCTGCCATCTCAAAAACGAAAAAAAAAAAAAAAATCTGTGTGTGTTGTTCTGTTTACCTTGTCTATTTCTTTCTCCTCTCTTGCACTACGTCGCCTTCGTTTAAAATAGCGCTGGAGGGCAGCGTTTGCTTTCGTACAAAACACTGTTCGGAAACGTGAACGCCTGTTTAGCCTATATCCCGTGTCCCGAGTCCCGTGCATGGGGGGCACGATGTAGATCCCCTGATGGCCAAAATTAATCCGGTGTCCCCCACTACGGCGTGCCTCATAATCAGATCGTGGTTTCGACACGTAAGACCACAGAACTCATGCCTATATGAGCGCAACTATTTTTGATTGATTTGTATTTGAAGCCACTGCTATATTTTAAACAATGCACTTAGGGATTTTTAAGTGCGTTAGGCCTTATAGCGGCTAAAGAAGTGATTTTGAAAACGGAATGAAAAACACCTGACTGGTTTTTGCGGCACATATTTTGCATATTGCTCCAAATATTTTCCAGAAGGAGCAAAAATGAAGGAAACTCCTGAGAAGACAGCGCGATGGTCACGAAAACCTTATTTTCGTTCGCACTAAGAAAGAATAAAAAGCTCTTTACTGCGTTAGCATGCGTGTGCACATTAACCGATAAATAATATAATTTATTAACTTAAATGTTCAGACAATTCAGCCAAATAAAGCGTTAAAATATGGGTACAGCGTCAGCGCACATCCTTATAAGCATCTTCGCAACAGCTCACCAAGGACGTAGAGATAAGCTAGGCCCGTGCGCTCTGTCCTGAAGACGTCGCTGCTTCACCAAACGGCACGCTGTTGAATTTCATTACCGAGTGTTTCTGAGCAGATAATTGCGCTAGAGTGGGCGCTTTTGTTTTTTGTCTAAAGATTGATAGTAGTTGCACAAGGATATATTGTAGGGCAATTACAGCGTCAAAGTGACTCTGAAAACCATTGTTAATTTAGTTATAACTGTAGTATTACACGCCTATTGGTACGAGCCCATGATTTCTCACCTTGCCAATGGTTTCGCGAACATATGTGTAGCTCTGGAAGTTTTGTGCACTGTTTACTGTCGAACTTTTTTAGCCGCCATGGTTGCTTTGTGGCTACGGTGTTTTGCTGATAAGCACACAGGGCAGTTAATGGGTTTGAATACCGGCCAGGGCGGTCGCATTTCGATCAGTCAGGTTGCACAAACACTCGCGCGCACTTATATTTAGCTGGGCGTTTAAGAACCCCATGTTTTCTAAATAACGTTAGTGACCGCAGCAATTGAGGCTGATAAAAGCTTTCACCTCATTTCGAGAAAGTTCCAACTCAAACATTTATTTATTTGTTTGTTTATCTTAATTCAGTCATAAATAAATAACTAAATAAATAAATACAGCAAGATATTCAAGATACTGCTGGTCAGCAGGCCTGTGGAGTAGTGGAATCGTCATCCGCCTATATTTATGTACACTGCAGGACGAAGACCTCTCCCTGTGATCTCCAATTACCCCTATCTTGCGCTAGCTGATTCCAGCTTGCGCCTGCGAATTTCTTAACTTCATCACCCCACCTAGTTTTCTGTCGTCCTCGACTGCGCTTTCCTTCTCTTGGTATCCATTCTGTAACTCTAATAGTCCACCGGTTATCCACCCTATGCATTATATGGCCTGCCCAGCTCCATTTTTTCCCTCTTAATGTCAACTAGAATATCGGCTATCCCAGTTTGCTCTCTAATCTCTAATCCACACCGCTCTCTTCCTGTCTCTTAATGTTGGGCCTAACATTTTTCATTCCATCGCTCTTTGTGCGGTCCTTGTTCTCGAGCTTCTTTGTTAACCTCCAAGTTTCTGCCCCATATGTTAGCACCGGTAGAATGCAATGATTGTACACTTCTCTTTTCAACGACAGTGGTAAGCTCCCAGTCAGGATTTGGCAATGCCTGCCGTATGCACTCCAACCCAATTTTATTCTTCTGTAAATTTCCTTCTCATGATCAGGGTCCCGTGTGAGTAATTGACCTAGATAAACGTACTCCTTTACAGACTCTAGAGGCCGACTGGCGATCCTGAATTTTTGTTCTCTTGCCAGGCTATTTACCATCATCTTTGTCTTCTGCATGTTAATCTTCAACCCCACTCTTACACTTTCTCAATTAAGGTTATCAATAATTAGCTGTAATTCGTCCCCATTATTGCTGAATAGGACAATGTCATCTGCAAACCGAAGGTTGTTTAGATATTCGCCGTTGATCCTCACTCTTAAGCCTTCCCAGTCTAAGAGCTTGAATACTTCTTCTAAGCATGCATTGAATAGCATTGGAGAGATTGTGTCTCCTTGCCTGACCCCTTTCTTGATAGGTAACTTTCTACTTTTTTTTTGTGGAGAACCAAGGTTGCTGTGCAATCCTTGTATATATTTGCCAAGATATTAACGTATGCCTTCTGTACTCCTTGATTTCACAATGCCTCTATGACTGCTGCTATCTCTACTGAATCAAATAATTTTTCATAATCTATGAAAGCCATATAGAGAGGTTGATTGTACTCTGCCAATTTCTCTATTACTTGATTGATGACATGGATATGATCCATCGTAGAATATCCCTTCCTAAAGCCAGCCTGTTCTCTTGGTTGGCTGAAGTCAAGTGTTGCCCTGATTCTATTCGAAATTATCTTGGTGAATATTTTATACAATACTGAAAGCAAGCTAAGGGGTCTATAATTCTTCAATTCTTTAATGTCTCCCTTCTTGTGGATAAGTATAACGTTGGCGTTCTTTCAGCTTTCTGGTACACTTGAAGTCGTGAGGCATTGCGTATAAAGGGCCGCAAGCTTTTCAAGTATGATATCTCCTCCATCTTTGACTAAATCGGCTGTTATCCATCTTCTCCAGCAGCTCTACCCCTGGTCATGTCTTTCAAGGCCCTTCTAACTTCATCGCTAGTTATAGAAGGGGCCTCTGTATCCTCTTCATCACTACTAGTAGTAGTGATCACTAGTAGTGGAAAATATAGACCAAAGCAAGGCAATTGTACCACAAACACACACAATAGAGTAGGAGTATGTTCTCTCGCCAGGAGCCAGGAATAGTGCGTAGAATAGCACATGCCGTACGATTTTCATCGGATGCAATTGTTGTGGACAGTGACTGATAGGTATTTCAGTCGTGACTGTGTACTGATTGGTGTACTTAATGAAAATGAATAAAGTTATGGGGTATTAAATGATTATGAGCACGCCGTATAATAGTGGGGGACTGGAGATCAAATTCTACCATTTGGGATTCTTCGACGTGCGCCTAAATCTAAGTTCACAACTGCTTTTGCACTTCGGCCGCTTTAAAATAGGTCGCCACGGCCGGTATCACACCCGAAATCTTGAGCTCAGCAGCGCAATACAATAGCCACTATTGCTATCGTGGCAGGTAATTGCTATAGTACTTACAAGTTAGTATGCTGAAACAGTTGACCCAACTCTGCTGTCGCACTTGACATGCCGACGTAACGTCGTTGCATATGCAATATGCAATGTCAAGTCATTTCCCTGTTCGGATTGCAGACAGCCTATTTCCGAGGTCATGAAACAAATAAGGCACTTATTTTCTGGGTAAGACATGTACAAGTTCAAATATACGGCGATTATCAGTGGTCTGCTTAGAAGCCTATGCAATTGGCAGACGCAATGATAGGCGCCGTGTGTGTACAATAATTGGCAGCTTTTGTTCAATGCAATATGCGACGTTTTTCCAAGATACACTTGACAATGCGTCCAATCGAGGGAGAAAAGAACCGGGGCAGTTGGACAATAGCTGTAGAGGGACAAAGGCTTACACACGCCTGCCATTATTCTATCACAGTATGTGAATGTGAGGCGCATAACTGATAAGCGTGTTTCAGGTCACCTCATGAAAGTTACAGTGCATTTCGGCAGTGGTGTAATCAAGAAATAGTTTTCGGAGTGGGTAGTGCACGCGCTTAAGCGAGAACGTCTCTGCATTACAGTGTAGATTTTTCGTCTTGTAGATGACCTTCGTGGCTAATGCATCTGAAATGTTGATTATTGCAGCTGTCATATTGTTAATATGTGGGGAAGCGGGTGCTTTATAGCTGATGTGACTTTCAAATTCACATTGTGTCGATTAACTACGGCCTGGAAATCATGCGCATGCTTGACTACAAAAAACACTCATCATACGCAAATTCTCCAGGTTTCCTTGGACACAGAGAGAGAAAGGCAAAGTAAAGACAGGGAGGTTAACCAGAGATTATTTCCCGTTGGCTACTTGGCTGTCAATTACTCACAGGGGACCCTGATCATGAGAAAGAAATTTACAGAAGAATAAAATTGGGTTGGAGTGCATACGGCAGGCATTGCCAAATCCTGACTGGGAGCTTACCACTGTCGTTGAAAAGAAAAGTGTACAATCATTGCATTCTACCGGTGCTAACATACGGGGCAGAAACTTGGAGGTTAACAAAGAAGCTCGAGAACAAGTTAAGGACCGCACAAAGAGCAATGGAACGAAAAATCTTAGGAGTAACGTTGAGAGACAGGAAGAGAGCGGTGTGGATCAGAGAACAAACGGGGGTAGACGATATTCTAGTTGACATTAAGCGGAAGAAATGGAGCTGGGCAGGCCATGTAATGCGTAGGATGGATAACCGGTGGACCATTAGGGTTACAGAATGGATACCAAGAGAAGGGAAGCGCAGTCGAGGACGGCAGAAAGTCAGGTGGGATGATGAGGTTAGGAAATTCGCAGGCGCAAGTTGGAATACGCTAGCGCAAGACAGGGGTAATTGGAGATCGCAGGGAGAGGCCTTCGATCGTCCTGCAGTGGACATAAATATAGGCTGATGATCATGATGATGATGATGACTCTGTACCGGGGGAGGGGTAAAGGGACGCGATAGGTGAGAGAGAGAAAAAGAACGAAAAAGAAAACCACACGGACACACACAAAACAGAGCTGTTTCTGTGGGCCCTGTCACGCCGTCTGTGAAGGCGTCTGTGAATAACTTACTGCACCGCTTGAAAGCGTTTGAACAAGCATTAGGTGTGTGTTCACTCGTTCTTTAAGGAGAGCGAAATGTGCACCGAGTTAGCAGAAAATGGGGGCGATATTGCGAGTGCACGAGCACAGGTATAAATTGTCTGGTTTAATTACCGGCCTTAGAAATTAATATTCCATCGACTCTGAAGAAAGTGTTCGCCTGGGCAGAGAGAGCGAGAATTACAAATGAAAGACGGGAATGTTAACTAGGCAGGCTATGCAGGAAAGCCCGGGTTTGGCTCGGTGCCTTCTTTCGTTTGTGTATCGTTCCACCAAGTGCATTACCTGTGCCATTAGGTTATAGAATTTTTTTATCTTTTCACGTATTAGAAAAAAAAAAACACGAAAGAGTCTGCGTGAGAATGCGCCGCGTCTGCCTTGTTCGCATTTGACAGTGGATGGACAGATAATGTCTGAAAGAGGAAACACGTCCATGACGCACTCTTGAAAGGCGTGGCAAGCGGCTTGCGACGAGTGTGTAGATGGATATGGGGACCGTCACGGTATTACAACATTGTGTTGATAACGATAAGCGGCTTTTGTGTTTAAAACGAGGAAGTGCCGTCCGCATGGTGCGTTCGTGCTGAGATACGTGGCTTTATCTCGACATTTTATTGCCCGATGGTGTCGTGCGTTTCGCGCAATTTTTGTTCACTGACTGACATCGAGCAAACTCAGGCGAGTGAGAAACTGACTCGCTGCACAGCACACCAGCACTCAACCCTGTTGGATACACTGCACTGGGAGCAGAGAGAAGTAGAGGGAAAACAATAAATGAACGAGAGAAAGACAAGAGCTGACGAGCACTTGGGTCACAGGCGCAATTGAAATTGTCAATGCTGTGTCACACACGGTCGCTAAGTCCAGCTGCCTTTAGGACTGATTTCTGTCAGTTGTGGAATCGTTTATAGTGGTGCGAAGTTCGAGCCCCTAATATTTGAAAGGCGGGCAGTGCCGTAGAAGGTCTTTTGCATTGATACCGCGAAGTCACTGAAGTCTGCTCTGTTAATTTTTTTGCGCTCTGTGTACAAAAACAACCGCCATTTTTCATACTTTTTATTACAAATACCTTGCTATCAACGAAAAATTATGTCACAATGTGGACGAAATTTTATTACAGATATGAACACCCCTGTTTTACTGTGACCACTTATCAGGATACTCCAGCCGAATTTTGTTCCATCTCACGAAGCTATCGTGTTTCCTTGCAAGAAAGGGGCTGCATGCAGAAAGACTGTAGTTTTGCGCTGCGAATATGCCGGCTCGGAATGACAACGTACGAGCCGATTTAGCTGTTCTATTAGTTATGAACTGGTTTGTTGCTGCAGCAGGAGACTATTTTGTAACGTAACACTAACCCCTTCTTTGTGATGAACACAACGCGGTCCTTCTCCGCTGCAGCCTGATCTTTTGTGACCTCTCAAATATGTGCACAGAAATCAACATGCTCAAACTCTGTGTGGGGGCGCATACACCAAATAAATTACAATTCGGCTAAAGCTGCAAAATAACGCTTTGGATATGACACAGTTTATGACACAGTTGTAAGTAGTGCCTGTCCTGTGTTTGACCTTCCTTTTGTGCCTTGTCTCTTGTTTGCACTTTAAAAAGTTCGCGTAGGATGTAGCTTTTGGCTCCAAAGGAGACATCGACGCAGGGCACCAGTTCGAATCTCAGTGGTGGTGATGTAAAGAAAAACTTTGCTGATTTTTGTCATGGATACTATATTATGAACAACTTCACCAGCTTTATTAAGTGTGAATAGAACCCGTATTGCAACACTTCTCTATGGACTGTTAGTCTTCGTGCGCTACCACTCTCCAGCGAAACCCGACTGCTTTCCTCCATACTTCCGACGCAGTAGCAGAGGGTCACATGTGTATACCTGGTTGATGAGAACTAAGGGAATCAATAACTAATATTTTTCACTGCAGATACTGAACGTGCCAGTCTCGCAAGAGGTTTGATGCACGTGATAGTTAAATTCACTGGTACATAAGTAGGCATACGTCCCTATACGAGAGAAGAGGCGATTTACTCTATTGAAAAAAAAAAAAAAGATATCACTGAAGATGCATTAAGCCTTTGCTTGTGACTGTCCACACACCGGCCCCAACAGCACCGGATACACTCTCGCAAAACGTTTGATATAAGTTAGAGTTCATTTCACTGGTAAATAATATGGCATAGTCCCTGATACGAGAGAAGATGCAATTTATTGTATCAGAGAAAAAAAAAATCACCGCCCTTCCACTCCGTGAAGGCGGTCGAACAGCGAAGCTCTGAACGGCGCTACTTGCGTGGGATGGGACGCGTCGGCGACCCCGGGGACGGCGTTCCTAGCGCGTTCCTCACGTTTTCCCTACGACTTTCCCAGACAAGAGTCTTTGATCAAACCTTCGTATATACAACCAACGCTAACGCCAACCAACGCTAACTACTCTCACACCCGACTCCTCCGTTGACCTACTTATTTCGTACACAGCCATTGGTTGCCGCACCTCACGCTCCCCCCCTCCAACGCGAGTATTGGACGGCACGACTAACGGTCAACGCCCCTCCCCGTTCTCCTTTTCATCTGCACCCTCTCACAGCATTCTCACAGGGTTGAGCTCTTCTTTTCCTCTCCTTTCCCGCTAAGTCACGTGGTTTTTAGCGAACTGACAACGACGGCACAGGGTCCGCAGAAACTGCTTCGCTGTAATAACAGATCTCGTCAATGATACATTCAGCATTTGTTAATTGCCATTCCCACACCAGCCCCAACAACGCCTGATACAGCGGCGCTTGCGATTACTTTCGGTATTGACAGAATTATGACCGGAATTGCCTGCTCACCGGTTTCATCACCGATGCTGATAACGGCGCTTTCGAGTGTCTTAAAACGCTCGACGAGATCTATACGGTGCTCCATCAGGGAATGCATAATTTTTTTTCGGCGAGTAGTTTTGTCGCGTCGTCTGTTCTCTTTCTCAGCTTGTTCAGCGTGGCTGCTTGAATTTCTGTAAAGTCAAGCGAGGGAAAAACTTGAAACATGTCACAGGTGCTGGCATTCAAGTGCATGCAGTGAAGCCGGTGAAGGAATCGCGATCGAGAATAGGGAGTAAGTGCTGTCATGATAGATACTCTTTCACATAATATTACGGCAGCGGCAGTCACAAAAAGAAGGAATGATGGTACCAGACTAAGATTGTTGCAAATCGACGAAATTATCACGGCACTCGTCACTTAGAGCTTAGTTCCTATGACGCAGCGCTGCCTTTCTCTCTGACAATAGAAAATGCCTTGCGCATTCCCTTAATCCCGTTTATTAACTGCATTCTTTTTACGATATCGAGACGTAATTGATACGGCATACTCATAATTTTCGCATGTTCTTCTAACGTGCACCCAATGCACGGTAGAGGAGCGTTTTTCCATTTCGCCCCCATAGAAATGCAGTGTGGGAGCACAGAATACCCACTTATTTAAGCGGAAATGGAACAGAGAAAGTGAGACAGGCGACGAAGAAGCTAGCGCACATACGTGCGACTTGCGCTGTGTTGGTACTTACGGCATACATGTCCCAGTATCACGAGTGCCAAGATAATGTAAGCCTTCGTGCCGAATGGTCCGTAGAAAAACATGGCGTTTTTTTTTTTTTTTCAATGGCATGCAATGTGAGAAAGAATCGCTTCATACTTAAAAGCAAACAAGCTATAACGGAGCTTCTGCGGCGCTTCGAATAAAATGAGAGCCATTGAGACATATTTGGCTGAATTTCTGTCCTCAGCGCTACGGAGGTATAGTAACTTCTCTTCTCCAAATGCATTGTGACATACTGAAGGTTTTAGCCACAAGGAAGCGGTCATCGGTTCTTCCGTCGAAATCTGTTAACCGAGATCTTCAGTGTTTAAGGACTTCGGTATTTGCGCTCATCTGTAATTTTGCCGCAAAACATTTCAGCACCAAATTTGTAGCTTCTCCGGAATTTCGAAAATTGAAGCTTGGATTCCTGTGTCGTTGGAGGAAGGCGAAGACCTTCGATGACTGGGACCAGCCACACGTAAAGGTTAGGGAGAAGCTGGACTCACTATTCGCGGCCACTCGTAGTAAATGCTCGTCACCCAGCGGCCGCGCCGAAAAATATCCGATCCAAGTTCCGGCTTGAAGCGAAAGAGGGTGTCACGGCATGCGCTGTATACCTCGTAGTAGTTCTCAAATAGTCGTGATGCGGCCGCGCACAAGCCCGAAAATGAAGAAAAAACGGATGTCTAAAGACTTTTGTTGTGTACCATTATGCGTGCCATCGCGGTGGAAAGACGGAAATGTGTAATTTCATCTTTTCCCGAGAGAAGCAGACGACGCGCATCGGAGAGCGACTTGGATAAGAAACTTTCACATTGGGAAACGGTGACTGATACTATACATCCCGGTTTGTTCGGAAGACCATTGCTTTATTTTCGTTTGTTTTAGATATGTAGCTGGCGTTTCGAATCGCGGAGTGTACTTTGTTCAGGCAGGCGCTTTAATAAGTTAGTGATGCACGCTTAAGCTTCATTTGGTTTTGTTCGTTTATGGTTTTCTGCCCCAGAATTAGTGTTACTAATGAGGAAAATTCTCGCTAACGTACTGTTGTCTGCCTGCAGACGCGGTAGCAGGAATAATAACTACCTCGGAAGGTCTGAAGTTGATCATGACACAAGTTATGCCGCGAGGTGACATATCGTTTTCATAGCATGCTTTAACTTAGCGGTGCAAGCAGAAGATGCTGTTTTCCGATTCAACGTGGTGAGTTGTCAGCTTATTTGCTAGTAATAAATTTTGAAGCAACTGCAGTGCAGCATACGAGGTCTGCGGCAGCGACGAAACTATTGACCACCTGCTGTTCCACTGTCCACGATATGCCCCAAAAAGACAAGAACTTGCTAACGCGCTAAAAAACTGGACAATCGGACACTTTCCGCGCAGGTGCTGCTGGAACACCGCCCCCATCACTCGTCGGCCCATAAAGCGGCGAAGGCATTTTTATTCTTCTTGAGGACAACGGGATTGTGTGAACGTCAGTGACTATTAGTGCAATACCACACACGTCAGTGAACTCACCGCTAATTTTCTTCTTTCCTTCCCTCCTCTCTCTCCCTGTCATCTTTGTGCTCCCCTTTCCCATTCCCTCGATGTAGGGTAGCCAACCGGACGTTATTCTGGTTAACCTCCTTGCCTTCTGCCTTTCTCTTTCCTCCTCCTAGAAGCAACTGCAAACAGTGCTCGTTCCAGCTTTGGAACGTTCGACCTTCGCACAGCGCCGCTAGTTCGCTTTCCGACACTGTCCACACAACTAAATTCCATTACAACTGGCTCAATTCGTTTCCAAGTCATGCATTTACACTAATGCAACTGACTTTGCCAAAGGAAAACCCTCGCTAAATTTTGGAAAACCTGTTGGAAGAAACTCAACTTGGTCCGATCGTGATTCTTATTGACTTCTCACGTTTCACCTAGGTTTGAGAATTTCTACGGGTGGTAGGTGTCTGCTGTGTTCCCAAGCCCGGGCCCTACTTGGGACACTGCGTACTCTGAACACGAACAATTAAGCGCCAGTAATCAGGCGCAGACGACCTCATCACACGTATCAGCTAACTATAAAAAGAAAGTGCACCCCGACTCACAAACGGAACTCTAATTTGTTTTTATGCGTAGACACACTGACCAGGTAAGTTAACAATTTTAGCCTAGTTCGATCAGTGCACAATGTCCGTGTTTACCTTCTAAAAGCAAGACGGACGTTACTGCCTATATATTGGGGTATGCTTTGTGGTATACCGAAGTACAAGTCACAGTTACGGAGTTGCCTATGAAGGTCGAAAACATCGTACCTGCATATCAGTGGAGCAACGCTGCGAACAAGTGCTTGCAACTTTCGGAGAGGCTAGCAAGCCTCTCCGAAAGTTGCACAAACACTGCCTTTTTGGCTTGACGTTAACACGCACAACGCCACTATTTCCGCGATTTCGTCGCTGAAATCCTTGAGACCAATCTAAACAAGATGATTGGCAGCAAGGACCTGCTCGGCTTCCACGGAACACCTCGATTCGATGCCACAAAGGAGAAACTTGACTACAGCACCAAGCGAAAGAGCCGCCTTGAACCTGGGTCTCGAAGCCGTGTTTGTTTATTTGGAGAGTGTTATGAACGCAAATAGCGGATCCCGGAGTTGCCAAAAGAACTTCCCACGTGAAGCTTTCATAGTTTATTTAACGATTTCACGAAATAAGTCGCAAATGATTCTTAAGATATATTAGTCAGATCTGATGCTATTGCTTGTTCTGTGCTAGAAAAATTTTTAAAATTTCACCGCCCGTGCGCCCTGCACAGATGGTAAACCAGCGAAGATATTTCTTTCTTTATTTCTTTACTTCTTTCTTTATTTCTTTACTTCTTTCTTTCTTTCTTCCTTCTTTCCTTCATTCCTTGCTTTCTCTCTTTCTTTTTCTTTCTTTTTTCATTCATTCCTTTCTTTATTTTTTTCTTTATTTCTTTCGTTATTACTTTATTTCTTGTCCCTGACTAATACCCGCATATCCCTGGCTCATACCGACATATCCAATGCGGGTATGCGCCACACGTGATTTTATTATCGTTAATCGTGAAGTAACTGACGAGCTTGTGATTTGATGTCATGACCTATCAGTCATGTATGCGTACCCTTCCACGCCATTTTTTGTATATACCAAGTAAACCAGACGGGAGTTGTGGATAGGTTTTCGATATGTTTATTTCCGCCGGAGGGTTTCTGTGGTCGGACAACGAAAAAAATAATAATGGATTTTTACGTGTCAGAACCACGATCTGATTATGAGGCACGCCGTAGAGGGGGACTCCGGAAATTTCGACGACCTGGGTTTCTTTAACGTGCACCTAAATTTAAGTTCACGGGTGTCTTCGCATTTCGCCCCCATCGAAATGCGGCCGCCGTAGAGGGATTCGATCCCGCGACCTAGTGCTCAGCAGCCCAACACCATAGCCACTGAGCAACCACGGCGGGTGGTCGGGCAACGAGCGTTTCAGCCTAGGCGTATACAGCTTCGCTGTAAAATCTAACTTTGGGGGTTTACGTACAATAGCACGAGTGATTATGAGGCCATTTGCTTGTAAATGAGTAACAGCTAGCTCGTTAAGGTTCACCTAATTTATGACAACGTTTAAAATGACTGGTGACTGATTGCCATAATTCAGATGGATCATTTGAAAAAATCATTTGTAATCTCACAAATGATTTTTAAGCATGAAATGCTTTTAGCTTCCGTTGTCGGCGACCTTAAAGTGACCTTGAGCCATAAGCCAGAGCCGTTATCCGGGCACTCACACGAGAATATTCGGGCACTCAAACGAGAGCATCCGGGTGGTGAGTGAGTGAGTGAGTGAGTGAGTGAGTGAGTGAGTGAGTGAGTGAGTGAGTGAGTGAGTGAGTGAGTGAGTGAGTGAGTGAGTGAGTGAGTGAGTGAGTGAGTGAGTGAGTGAGTGAGTGAGTGAGTGAGTGAGTGAGTGAGTGAGTGAGTGAACTTTATTGGGTCCACAATAGACGCGAGTAAACTCGACGTCACCTGGTGAAAACTTTTGGTCAAATAAAGAGAGTTTGGGGGCCACAGAGTGGCCCCGCAACATGGTCGTCGTCCCTAGTCCGGGACACCGCATGACGAGATCGATTCTCGCGCCCGTTTCACTAGAACCCGCTGAGACTCCAGCGAGGAGCAGTTGAGGAGGGCAGTCTCCCATGCCTCTCGGTAAGAGGTAGGTGAAGGGGGGAGGTACATTCTGAGTACGTATCCACACGATGTGGAATGTATCACAGGTCTCCCCACAGGGCGCGCACTCAAACATTCGGGCATCGTTGCGAGAACAAAACGAGATCATCAGGGCAACTAGTAGAAAATGCGGTCTCTGGCCCCCAACCGTTTGTATAGGGCCGCGTTACATACGCTAGTTACTTCCCAAACAAGTTACAAAAATATTGCTTCCGATTTCCTTCTAATGTTTGTTCACAATACCACTCAAGCTGTAACTTCTAGCACGTTGAAGTTTTATTTGTACATTTCCAATAGCGACGTTCAAAAGGCGGATAGAGGGCACCACACAACTTTTGGCGCTGAGACAGGGTTGCCTGTGCTCTTTTGAACGCCAGCGGTCCGTGAGTCGTTTCGCTGTTTCGCGTTTGCAAAAGTCGCTCTTTCGCCCGAAAGGCGAAGCATCGATTGCGATAGCAAATTAGTAGACAGCTATACGAAGTAAGGATAGTAGTTTTATCGGCCGTATAAAGTTGTAAATATTCGCTTAAGAACTTAATAAACAAGCACGGTATCACGCGCGCTCAGGTAAACATGAACACATCTCGCTCGATGACCACTGAAACTCGTGAAAACGCTGGAGTGAGAAAGCGCGCCAGCGGCAGCGAGCAAATTGACCTTCGCGCTGGCTCTCGCTTCAACGCGAACTAAACGTCGAAAGCACAGCGCATACGAAGCTGCTGGCACTCGGCGCATGCACTTTGTACCCATTGCAGATCGCTTTGAAGATGACGCCTCCGCGGGCGCATACTTCGGCCAAATCGCAGATCGCTATCGAGATAGGCGCCCGCGCGGCAGCTCCATGCGCAGCAGTCGCAAGAGCAGAACGCGCACCCCCATCGTCTCCGTCGCCTCTTCCCCGTGCCTCGCGCGCGAACGAAGACCGCGCGCGCTTCCGGCCGCTTTCTTCTCTCGCGTGCGCGATATTAAGCTGGGGTTGCCGGCTCACCCTCGCACGCTTTCACTCGCACACACAGAGTACGGCGCGCGGCGACGGTTTTATCGCCGTTGAACTTTATACGGAACCTCACGGTGACGACGACGGCGGCGGCAAAAATGCGCTTGGAGTGTCCATATAATCGCTATCGCAATAAAAGTAGCGACAGGCGCTGAGCGCGCTGCACTGTTGGCAGAAGAAAAGCGGTTGAAGGCGGTGGCTCAGTGCCGCCATTGATGGCGCGCCGACTGGGACGTGAGCTTCAGCGCAAGCGACAGGCTGAATCCAATCACCCAGTAGATATAGCTAGACGGCAGGCTGCGATATCTCAAGCAAATGCAAAGTTGGCTGCTGAAACACCGGAGCAAAGGGAGGCCAGATTAGCACGTTATAGAGAAGCTTACCAAGCACGGGAGCGTGCGCATTAACGAAACACTGTGTGCGTAGTCTTTTTTCTCCAGTAGTCAGTATTCCTTTTCTCATTTGTCTCTACACAGCTCGCCTGCGGCCTTGTTAGTATGATTCGCGTATGTGGCTTGCAGCAGAGCTTAGACGCTAATGATGGGCCGCAACGCTTCGTGTTGAGGATCCCGAAATACGGCAAAAGAAGCGAACCGCACTTCGATACCTACAAGAAACTTTAAAGAAAAGTCAACGGCCTCGGGCTTGCAGCCCTCATTAAGGTGAGAGCCTTTACAAACGTCCTTTGATCCGTTCTTTCACTGCGTCATCTGCACCCTTGCGAGAGCCGTGCCTTCTCTTCGTGTGTATTTACTTGAGCGAGAGCCCACTTTTACTGTGCGCCTAAAGGAGGTCTGTGTGATGTCGCTTCCGTGCGGCTTTTCGAACTCACGTTAATGCACTGGGCGTGCCACTGAAGTAAAATATACGCAATGAAGAGAAACAACACTTTCACAATCAACACTGTTCTTAACTGGTTTGGTTCTTGCCGGGATTCTAGCTACACTTGCCGGCACACCTTGTGGAAGCATCTGATAATCAGCTTCGAGAAGTTTGTATGCGCATATTGATGAGGTGACTGTGACCTTTCTGAGAAACAGGTGTTCGTTTATGTACGAAACAGCACGACGGAGTGTGTTCATTTTTTTTTTTTTGGAGTTCGCTGGTAGGGTAGCAGGAAAACCCATGCTCGCAAGATTGACAAAACAAATCATCAGAACACTGATGTCATTTCGTGCTCAGGCGAGATGCCTGTGAAAGAAAGACCAGTCAGGAAATCGCGAAACAAAAACTAAAGCTGAGGTGCTCACGCCGCGGTGGGTTTGTAGCAAAGGCATTCTGCTGACGAGCACTAGGTCGAGGGCTCGACTCCCGTCTGCAGTCCTCGTTCAGAGTGGGGCGCGATGAAACATGACAGCGTACCGGGAACTTGATGCAAGTCACACAACCACAGGTGCTCCCTTGAGACGGCAGGCCCTTGAAATAAAGTGAAAGCGGAGACTCATTGCAGTAACCGCACTTAGAACTCGCCCTCGAAGCTCATGTGCCGCTGCCAAGTGTCGTTGACGTTGGTCCCAAATGCATGGTATTTAAAAGAAGCGGACGCCAGCGGTATGGGTCAGAGTTCGCGCTGCACAAGGTTAAATTAAATTAGGGGGTTTTACGTGCCAAAACCACGGTCTGATTATGAGGCACGCCGTAGTGGGGGACTCCGGAAATTTGGACCACCTGGGGTTCTTTAATGAGCACCTAAATCTAAGTACACGGGCGTTTTCGCATTTCGCCCCCATCGAAATGTGGCCGCCGTAGCCCGAATTCGATCCCGCGACCGCGTGCTCAGCAGCCCAACACCATAGCCACTGAGCAACCACGGCGGGTTCCACTCGTGGGTGAGCTGAACCGTTCCACCAGTGCACCTCCACTCCATGCTTTGGCGACTCATCGTGCAGCACATCCGACACATCCGGGTAATTTTCTAACTCTAAAGCAAACAGATGACGTGCCAACAGCGACGAAGGCTCGGGTAAAGAGTTGTCTGTAAAATTAGGTCAACCTCTAACTTCAAAGAGACATACCACCTTAATATCAAAGCGCTTGTGGTAGCTTACGTGGCGAATGAATACTCCGTTAAATGAAAGTGAAACACAATTTCGATTTGCTCGCAACATGAAGAAGCTTTGGAAGTTCTGTAGAAATAAGATCTAGTTGGTCTTTGCAAAAGGGTCTGTGATTAATAGCAAAAATAAATATATAATAATAATAATAAACACAACACTCAGTGTTTGAATTTTTTGACTCTGTAATTATATATTTTATCACTTATTTTAGCGATAACGTTCTCAGAAGTTGCCGGGTTGAGTGTTTTGAGTACTTGAGAACTAAGTGTACCCAATTAATTTATAATCAACCAACTAGCGCCGAACACCCGCTGCGAACATATATGACGTCACGGGAAGATCGGGAGTTTAATGCGGTGTCGCCACGCGCCTTTCGCCTTCGCGTATTTTCTAGATGCGATAACACCGTCCTATTAGCGAGTTCAGTATAATCCATCAAAATTAGCTATACATTTTTCTATTTGTGTCCCTTTTACAGATACCCGCGTTAAGTGCCATATCAATTACTTCTGGCGCATGAAGTACGTAGAAGAAACTCTTATGATACTAGATGCATTTAAAGTGCTAAATGAAAAACGACCACATGGCCATGATTGCGCGAATTCCCGAAGCCATGCTAAGAAAGCGCAATCAGCGTGTCTGACCTTCTTAGGGGGGGGGGGGGGGGGGGGGGGGGGACGCAAACAGCTAACCTGAAACGCTGTTTGCACCTTATCAGACTCATTGAGCCTATCTAATGCTATTGGGTATTGTCGGGTTGATGCAAGGCCGATGCGACAGCTGGCTGTTTGCATGAGTCCGACACGCTGAATGCAGACCAAAAGGCTCGCTCGGTCTTATGCCGGATATATGTAAACGCCGTGTAAGATTGCGAATATAAAGCGATCGAGCGCGCGCCTTATATGATTTCAGAGTCTTGTTTTCCTAGCAGCCAAAGTGTGGTAGGCAATCAGCGACGGAATGCTATCGCATATGTATTCTCATTTGTGTTTGTCTCGGAAAAAGAAACGGAATGGTTCTTTCACAAAAGTGTTTTTCCAGGAAGAGTCGGCGCTCGGGAAAATTGGATTCCGCGACGCCAATTTTCACGTACCACTTCTGCACGAAGACTACTTTATTTCGAGCTAAGGCGCCAGCAGAAGCAATACAGGAAGCAATACGCGGGAGCGGCAATTGAGTGTACAGTGTATTATTCACCATTCTGTGTGCGGCTCGCGGGAGTTTATCCCAATGCCAGCGAGTTATTTCGCTCATCGCAGTCGGAAACAAGCTCGAACAGACGCATGGATCATTATGTTCCACCTGTGATTTTTTGTTTCCTCAATCTGTACACATGATTGAATGAACATGGTCTGGTTGCCAATGCCGATTTAGGCACGCTGCCGGTGAAAGCGAAAACAAGTCCTGCTCACGGAATAACTACCGTTCGAAATCTCGTTCTTTCTCACTTACTCCTCGCGCAGGAAGGGACCGGGTGAAGAAACATGACAAATCACTGAGTTGGTCTAAGTTGATTACTGAGGCAACAAATGAACACACGTGGTCCTCTATCCAAAGCGAAGTTGCGCTTGACAAAGTATGTCTATCGATGTAAATAGCACGAACAAAATTCGGCGCAATCAATCTCACGCTTGCTGCCGGCGGTAATGCGTTTAGCGTAGAATAAATATAGCGACACAACATATTGCCTCGGTCGAAACGCGCTTTGCATGAGGCATGCATTGCAGCGGGATTCCTCGTCCGCACTTACCTAAGAACACTTGGTGCCATCTAGCACCGCCACAGCGAAGCCTGTGCGTGGCCTCCGAGATGCATAGCGCGCCGGTGTGTGCGAACGCTGAGAAACGCGTCATGCGGCAACCAGGCTCCTCTCACGCCCTTCTTTGTTGACACGTTGCGCCATGTAGTGGCTCTGCCGAGGAGTGGCCTCCGATGTTCATTGAAGAGCGGCACAAAGGCAATGCATTTGTGGCACAGACTACTAATGCATCGGGTTGCTGTCCTCGAGGAACCCTCGTGACGTGGTTTCGATTCCGCCCAGTAAGAGAAAAATTTAAAGCATCTTTTTGCGTTATTGTAGAGCGGCAGATTCGCAGTGGCACATACCTACAGTTCCCAAAGTTGGCGTCAAAGACGCTTATTGAAGAGCGGCACACACCTGCTGGCATGTACCCAGTGCACCAGCGTCAAAGAGGTTCATTGAAGACCAGCACAGAACGAGTGGCACACACTCAGGGCTTCAAGTCGGCATCAAAGAGTTTCTTCGAATTGCGGTACCTACCCATGTCTCACATCTACAGTGACCTGTGTCGGCGTAAAAGAGGTTCGCCGAAGGGCGGCACGTATGTACACACTGGCACATACTGAGCCACCCAAGTTGGTCCGACGGTTGGTTTCGTTCCCTCAGCACAGCCGGCCGATGCACTATATACCCATTCGACCACCGACTACCCAGTGAGTGGGCGGGAAAACAGATACAAATATACACAGATACAAGCGTACAAACATAGCCATCTGAAAGTGCTTGAAATATAACCTAAGAATGCGAACGCATTAAAACCACATAGTATGAATTAAAAAAATACAACTGGGTGCTCAAAATAAGACTTCGCAACACGTTCCAGCTGATGGCTCTAAGCATATACTATAAGTAAACCATGTGTTGATTGGGTGAAAAAAATGAAGGTCACCCCACTATTTTGTACAAACATGATCTCCCTGGCGTGCAGGGGATTTGTCGTAGTATTTTTGGCGCTCCAGATATCTAGGAAGAATAACCCTACGTTTGCTTTTGTTATATACGGTTCCAATGGCGACAATGGTGCATGAAACCGCGCATTGAGCCGTAAAACAGCAGCTGTTTAAAGCTGACTTAGCTTGCAACTCGTAGCACAGGGCTTAATTGCGGAACGTCTAAGCCGCCGGCATGCACGCCTAGCAGGTTGGCGAAGTAGGTTCAGGTTCATTACGATATCGATAAGACAACGCGGAATAGACGAGAATGCTTTAAGAAGATATATCACACTCGTGGCTTCCAACTAAATGTAATTAAATATACATCTGTACACATAGTCTAAAGACCAGAAGAAATAAAGCCTACAGTTTCACATGCACAGGACGCAGTTCATGCTTCAAATGCAGGTGTAAAGCAAAACAAGGTATAAGTAAGGTAAATGGTGATCTATATTCATATGTGTATAGCTTTTGTTTCAACTTAAATTATCTGATAGCCACTAACAGGAATACGGTGGCGCCGCCCACTGAGAAGGTCATGCACACTTTCTATTCAATAAATGTTTTCACTACCAGTGTGAGTCTCTTGAGACTTGAGTCATGAGACTTCGCACGTGAATATGTATTTTACGGTGTCTTTTTAAGTATAGAGATGAGGCTGTATGAACCAATTTACGAAGATTTTCATTCCTAAGAGCAGCTGACTCTTGGGCGACGACCTTCAATGATATTATACCCGCAACTATGATTGACTGCAGCATGTTCCAAAGAATTGCTCTAGTCGTCTACGTGCGATCTACTTTGTAAATATGGACTCTGGAGAGGAAGACGTTTCAGCCAAAATATCCGCAGAGACCAACGGTAGACAACGCAAACCAACTTCTGAGCTCGTGCCTATCACGAACTGGACGACTGCGTTTTTGGCGGCGAGTACTCGCGAAAAAATCACCGGAGTAATCAGCAGTCCCGAAAACGAAGGCGGCTGAAAATTATACGCGTGAAAAACAAGAATATTACTGACGGTGATAATGGCAAAGATGCGGATGAATAATCAGATGAATAATCACGGTCACCTGAAGCCACATAACGCCAGTGGAGCGTGTAAAAAATCAGAAGAAATTTAAAGAATGTTGGCGGCTAAAAAAAGGTGCAATTTAGGGCCGGGATACTGTATCGACCCTATTTTACTTTTATTACTCTTTATTATTTCACTTTAATTACTATTTTCGTTCTTCATGAGTGATTGCATCACCCATATTCAGATAGGGGCTACGTAAGATCCCAATGATTTAGAAACGAATATTACAATATATGGCTGCGGGGGATAATTCAGAGTTTTCACGAGTACACAAATTCTCGCAGTAAAATGTAATCAACTTGATCTCCGAGTTCCTAATAAAGGTGATTGATTCTCTGTGCAGCAGCTGGGTAGGGTACAGCTTCAAACTGAGATTATTATTCCGCGCATGTGCGTGCTCACCTCTGATGAGTTTCTTTAACGACGGCGAGCAATCTTCGGCGAGGATCACTTTCTTCGCTCTGGTGGGCGTGCTCGACAACATTATCAAGTTATGAGCACCGCGCGCAAGCAGCTCGACGTGTTTGTTGTCTTCCAAGTTGGAAAAAGCAGAAAAAAGGAGCAAAAAAGTTGCATAAGCTGTCTGTGTATTCTATCAAGCTCTCAGCCACGCGCGCTCCTGTCAGCTGAATTTATAATCGCGATTTATTAATCTCGTGTTACCGGGAAGAAAATTGAATAAACACGCTTGCGCGCCGCCTTGAAGCATCTTGTTAGCCCTTTGAATTTATGCTCTTGTTTAATTTTTCCCCCCTATTTCTAGGTGCTTCGACGGTGGGCAGAGGTATTACCTGCGCCGACCCATCGTTTGAAGAAATTGTTACTAGTTCTATCGTGTTCGAAAATGCGCTACACGGCGTCGGTGCCCTACAAACCACACTCAAGTTATTCGAAGGAAACCGAGTTTGTGCATGCAGATCATGTGATTGAGTTACTTGTATGTTTTAGGTTCCTTTCTTTCTTTTTTTTCTTTAATGGTGAGAATGAAAAATGTGCTTTTCTTGCATTATAGGTTCCATTGTGTTCGACACGGCAAGGATATTTGTGTCGTTCTTTTCGTAATATATTTTTTTTCTTCCGGACTTATGTTTATCACGAATGAATTTTCTATCCCGCCCTCTTTACGCACGCTCGAACACATAGGACGGCTTCAAGCCTGCGAAGCGCCTTCCGTCGAAGGATGTATTTTTTTCCAAGGTCGGCAGCATGTTATCTCTAAATTCAGATGATAAATTTCCTGTTTGTAGGGCAGCGAAAGAACACGAGAGGTAGAACTTGGAGAGTTGGTGTGTGTGGTAGATGACAAAAAACAGCGCGAACAACAAAAGGCAGGGAAACAGAAACGGACAGGACGAACGCTGTCCTGCTTGTGTCTTCTTTTGTTCACGCTGTTTTTTTACCGTGTACGACCAACACGCAATAGTAGGAAAATAAATATCGGTCAGACAATCCAATCTGTGGCGGTTTACTTTTTTATTTGCCGCCTGGCATCTGGGCTCCCTGCCTCGAAGGAATTATAGAGCCAAGCATTTTCAAAACATGGTGAACTACGAAGGCGAGCGCGTTTCATGATATTCGTACAACGCAAGTATCTATTGAGCTGTTGAGGGTCGCCTGCTCTTAAAAGAAAGACCCTTCCCTATTTGCTCCGCCAAGTATAGGCGGTTGGTCCGAAGTTCTTCCTACTGCCAAGCACCTGTGGAGCTCTGCCGCCTGTCGACGGCTTCAGGGTGTTAAACCCAACTAAGCGCTGCCCTTGTGACTCGCGTCTAATTGGCGGGATTAGCTGGCTGCAGCTGCGTATACCCGCTCCTATCTGACCTTCCCCTCCCCAACTTCTGCTCGGATGAGCGGACAACATGGATCTCGGCACGTCGTTGGCGCACTTTGCAGCGACTAGAACCGCAGAACAATGACCGAGCGATTTTCATGCTATACTGCGTGTTCTCTAAGTTGTATTGGGAAATTCGAGCATGTTAATGACCTGGCACTCTTAATGAAGCTCAAGCTGAACAAAAGGTTATTTTAATCGATCCTCTGCTTCCACGCGCAACTTCAAGTAGCTAGTGCACTCTGAATATTTGTTCTTTGTGAACTCCTATGGCCGAAACGCTCGCAAGCCTTTTTAATTTCCCTGTTGAGTATGCGTGATACGTCTTCGAAGACATTTAAAAAGAACCGACAGTGTCATTACACTACTGCACAGCTTCGAATGCTTATTACATTTTATATCCTTTGTTTATAATTCGACTGCTTCGATTGGATGCTAATTCGTCGCTGTCTATCAATGGCAACTTCGTCTTCATTGATTCAGCGCGTTGACGTGCAAGTGAATATTTCTTTCATATTCACAATTGATTGGCTAGCTGGAGGTTTGGTGACAATAAGAACATTAAAATGAACAAAACCCAGCAACATAACGCTAAATTGCGTTAACAAATGAAGTCAATGTTGAAACACTTTCTTCGCGATGATGAATCGTGCAATGAGCATTGTAAAACAATCTGTCTGAGATAACAATGTTACGAGGTAATATAATTTAGGTAAGTACAGCTTTCAATATCTAAATTATTGCACTTTTTTTGTTCTAGCTCTCGGTATTTCTGTGCAAGTGTTGCAAATATATGCTCCGTCGTCTCGCAATATTATATATCATTAATTTATCTGCGTAAATTACTGCAAATATACGAGGTAAGTCAACTGCAAAGCGGGGCAAGTATTTCAAATCGAACATTTTCAACGGTCGGTTATCAACGATCAGCCATTTTTGAAAGCAGGAATATATTTCACAATGTCAGAATTTGGGCTTCTTGGTTAAACATCTTGAATTGAGAACAGCGAAACAAAGAACAATAACAGAATAGGACCCACACAGCAGAACGCAACGCTTTGTGCGTCCTCTTGTGTATCTGCCACAAATTGCGCTGTTCTAAATCTCACTATAAGTCAACTCTATTTCGTCGAGCTGCAGTTCTACATGATCTTTTCCATGAATCCACACTGCGACTGACACAAAGATAGTAAATCGGAGAATAAAGAATGCGGAATACATGTATGTAAATGTTCATGCTATTTTCTTTTTATGTTGTCTGATGTGATGACATTATTGAAAACCTATATTTAAAGAAATTTTTGCCTTCGCACCTTAACTAGGAATACCTGATACCGACAAAATTATTTTGCACGGCACCCATTGAACAACATTTGGTAATGTTTCCTACATCTAGAAACGAAGTTCAAGATATATCAGTGGCTGGGCGCACATTTTTGATTTAGGCCTAATTTGCTTCTGGCATATAGAAAATAGAAAATTTTGAATAAACTGGAGCATTGTCTAACTCCGCAACAGATACAAATATCTCAATGATGCGAACAGCATAAACTATGACGTCCAAGGTAGACAAAAGCGATGCATTGTAGGTTGCTTTGAAGTTTGCTAATAAATTGTGAATAAGGCAGAATTGCGATACTCACACGATTATTGTGACAATTTTTACGTAAGCTTTAAAGTGCACACCGATGCCACATAATAATATACGCGCTTTAATAACGTATGTTTACAGAATTGAGAGTATTGTTTGGTTACGAAAGCGGCGGCTAATTAAGACAGTACTAAATTTGGCGTTTATATTATTCTTTGTAAAATACCGATTTTCCGTACTCAATAGTATTCGACGCTTCAATATAAATTTTCCGGCTAACACTTCGTTGAATTGCGGAGAAAAAAAAAATCAGTTCTGCGAATTCCTTGAACCATTATTTAGAATGTCCGGGAGATAATATCTTCGATGCACATGTATGCAGATCGATTGGAGTTAGCTAAGAGTTAAAAGTTTCTCCTAATTACACCACTGAGGTGATCGCTGGTGACCTGTCGATAACGCAGCACCAAGCGTTAAGAGGAAACGTTAAGAGGAAACGTCACGAATGCCCTAACTTTGGTGCCCTCGTAAAATTCGAACTCCCTGATCTTTACATACTGTAGACACAGACCAGCTGGGAATTCGCGGAGAATAAAGCTGGGAAATCGCCATTGGCAGCCGCTTCACGAGCGTGAAGGAGACTGGCTAGCACCTTCGCGCTCGTGAGACGGCACCCAATGGCGACTGCCGAAGTGGACAGTCCACTAGGTGGACTCTTACAGAATACCGCCCCTTGTCTGCAAATGACGTCTCTTGCAGTTACAGTGAGTTTACATGGCGCAGCTATACTACGGGTGCCTTTCGAAATCAAATTCCAAATAATTTATTGTTAAAAATAGGCTGCGACAAAAGGTTCCATGGGGTTTTGGGGCCGCCTACATTCGTGTGAAGAGAAGTTTTGCGGGGAAGTAAGGTAGGGCATAGATTTAAATGCAGCAATTAAAGTGGTGCATCAAGCATCATGTTTCCGCGAGGACTTGAATTCCGAACATATAATAGCGCTGCGCAAGCAATAGACGTAGTGTGGTATAATTAGTGCCGAGAGACCCAATTCCTGACCGAAATCTCCAAGCGTCTGCAATACAACTGACTGCAATGAACTCTTACTTATCTTAAAAAAAATCCCTTGAAAAATTTCCCTTGTTTCTTAGTTTATACTCAATAAATCTACGAAGTCTGCCTTGTTAATATGCCTTTCATGAGATCTACCTCTGTGGACGTGTCAATAAGTCGGATGAAACAATTCACTAAGGAAGGAAGAAAGAAAGAAAGAAAGAAAGGAAGGAAGGCAGGAAGGCAGGAAGGCAGGAAGGAAGGAAGGAAGGAAGGAAGGAAGGAAGGAAGGAAGGAAGGAAGGAAGGAAGGAAGGAAGGAAAGGCAGGGAGGTTAACCAGTTCAGCACAACCAGTTTGCTACCCTGCACATGGGAGCGGGATGAGGGGGAGTGAAAGATGGGGAGGAAAGAGAGAGCGAGCACATAACACAGCACACTCATCGTCAGTCACAGTCCGTCACTCTTGTGTGGTACGTCACATCAGTGTCACAGCCGCTTGTCCAAGCCCGTTTCTTTTAAAAATCACCGCATATCCACGGGGTGAATGATGATGAGTGGGCGAAGCTCCGGAGGGAATCATCGGTAAACCGTGAATCTTCCGTGTAATTCGCCCAGTCTCGCCGCACTAAATCGAACGATTGACTTCCACCAATGACACACGCCATATGTGACGTCATTCCTATTTTATAACAGCGCCCTTCATTATAATTGCACCATCTCCCGCTTAAGGGGACGCTAGCACAAACGCGTTGGAAACGTGCAGTACTCTCTAGTAAGGGGGAGAGGCCACAGCGTCTTACGCAGCCGTTTACACATGCCGGAACGTGCACCGCGTTTGCCGACGCCATCACATGACTGCTGAGAGAGTATAACCCCCGTATTCATAAACGCTCCTCGACTTGAACTTGACTTGCCACCGCCTTCAACGCGTTTCGAACGCGCTGCCCAAGGCGGTGGCAAGTCAAGTTCAAGTCGAGGAGCGTTTATGAATACGGGGGTAAGGTGGAGAGGCTACAGCGTCTTACACCAGCTTCTTACACGGGCCGTAACGCGCTAGCACAAACGCGTTAGAAACGCGCAGTCTTTCGTTAATGTTGGGTATTTATTGTCATCGTGGTGCGTGTGTCCATGTGCGCTTCGTGGCGTAGTGGTTAGCGCCGCGCGTTCGGAAGCGAGGTGTCCCTGGTTCGATTCCGCGCTACGGACACAACTTTCGGAATTTTTTTTTCATAAAAGTAGACGTGGCTACCTACTACTACTACATACTACAGAGGAGGGACAGACCCACACCCTAAGGAGCTTCGCCCCTAAAAGCTAAGTGGTCCCTTCGTCGCCAAGATCCAACCATCGCAAGCGTGCCCGTGCAAGCATTGCATATTCGCAATCCCCATAAAAATGTATACAAAAAAAAAAAAAGACAACCACGACTTTCCTTCAACTAGTTCTTTTTTAATATGTTAGAACAAGTGCGGCCTTTCGTTTCTCGTTGATCAAAAGGAGACAATTGCGCCTGATTCTACCGCATTGAAATGGCCGGTTATTGCTTGCCCGCTCGCAGCAGCAAGCCGTTGTCTTAGGCAGAGGCGCATGGAGTTTGTATAAGCAAATTTGCCACACGCAGCGGAAACAAATATACACTAGTAGAACGTTCTCAGCCGCCGTGAAAACGGTCGACATTCCTGCTCCCGTCTGCGAGAGATTGAATTCGCTAGCCGATCTCAAGATCGCATTACGGTTGCGGTCAGAACAAACGTCAGGTACGCCACATTAATTTTGTGCTGCCACTCTGTGGTGCGTCTCAAGCAAGTTCCGAACTTCAGAAAATTTGAAGGAAAGACAGAAGGTACCATAAACAAGAAACATGCAGTACTAACTGACTGGCATTATAATTTTCTGCGGGCCGCGCGTCTGTCAAAGGCGAAGCGAACTTCTGGCGATTGGCAATGTAGGTTGTTCCAGCCGGGAATGATATGCGCGGTCGCACAAATCCTCGGACTACAGAATTAAGTTCCCTTGATCTTCGGGGCTTCTGACGAGACAGAGTGATTTGTTATGCAGCAGGAAGCTGCGCATCTCCTATAGCCTGAATTATTACTTCGCCCGCGTTCGGACTTGCTCCACCCTGATGAGTTTCCCGAAGAAAAGACCAACAATATTCATCCTGCTGCGTGCTTTTCTGTCTGGTCTTGCGTGTTCAACAGAATCATCGATGAGTGAACTCCAGCCTGAAAGCCGGCCGACGTATTCCGTTGCAACTTAGGTAAAGAATAAATAAATGAATGGACGAACGAAATGAAAACAGGGAGCAGCTGCCGCAAGGTCTGGTTTTATGAGAACTCTCCAAAGCATGCGCACCTTCGAGCTGTATTTGTAATGACGATTTATTAAAGGAAGGCTCAGAGAAAGAAATTTGAATGAAAATTACTACTCGGTAGCAGCCTGGAAATTTCTTTGTCTGCGGTAGCAGTTATTCGTTTCCTTCCTTCCCTCCCATTTCGCTGCGCATGCTTCTACAGACACAATGACTAGTAATACTTTATACGTATTTTCATGTGCATCGATGTAGCGCGCATAATTCATCGAGCAAGAAATAATTTCCAATTTTTGTTTATCAGTATAACGGTTTCTTTCATTTACTACGATAACAATTATACGGACACTGCAAGCGCATTTCTGCCGTCGTCGTCGCCGTCGCTGTCGCCGTGGTGTTCCCTATAAAGTCCAAACACGATCACATCGTCGCCGCGCGCCGTACGTTCTATGTGTGAGTGAAATCTTGCGAGGGTCAGTCAACGATCGCGGCTCAATCTCGCGCGCCCGAGGGAGGAAGGCGGGGCGGAAGCGCGCCCTCTTCTGTCGCGTACAAGGGACAGGGGGAGGGGGGCGTTCTACTTCGGGGGCTGCTGCTTACAGCACGGCCGCGCGGGCGCCGTATCTTGAAAGCGATCTGCGACGTTACAGTTATCGTATATGCCCCCCTTTGGGAACAGAATTGCGCATCTGAATGAATGCGGCACTCGCGCCAGTATTCGCCAAATCTGGTCACATGCGCAAAACACATCCTTTTGAAGGAATGCCAACTTTACAGCTGCGCCTGCACCACAGAGTTTCTATGGCCTGCACTGCCGCCCGCCGCGCCACCACCTTCGCGGAATGAAGGAGCAAGTACAGTCGACAGCTGAGCCGCGCCGTATCCTGCATTCAAGAGGAGTGGCTTTTCTGCCTAACACGGATGCGTCGGAGGGCAAGATGGCGGCCCTATGCGCGACTCTGCTCCCGTAGGGAGCAACTCTATGCGGCGTGAGCAAAGTGCGCGCTCGTGCGGGCCTCAACTTCAAAGCGATCTGCGATGTTGGCAAAGTGCGCCGAATGCCGGTAGCTTCATATGCGCTGTGCTTTCGACGTTTAGTTCGCGTTAAAGCGAGAGACAGAACGAAGGTCAATTCGCTCGCTGCTGCTGCCGCGATTCTTCACTCCAGCGTTTTGACAGCGACTTTGCGCGGTCATCGGACGAGATGTGTTCATGTTTACCTGTGCGCGCGTGACACCATGCTTGTTAATTTAGTTAGTAAGCGAATGTTTACAAGTTTATACGGCCGATAAAACTACTATCTTTATTTCGTATAGCTGTCTACTAATTCGCTATCGCAATCGATTCTTCGCCTTTCGGGCGAAAGTGCGATCTTTTTTTTTTAATTGGTTAAAATCGCGCCTCGATGGCTATGTCAGCGTATTAGTGTTAGCTAATGCTTCGCATTTTTTTGCAATGCTTTACAATTGTTTTCATGTTCCGTGTTTCTCCGACAAGTGCTTCAAACGGTACTCGTTTTCAATTATTCTACTTCTGCTTATCTACAATACGCTGACCACCCGTTGACGTGCTTTGCGTATATACGTAGCGTTTCGCGCACAGGGCTGGAAATGCTGTAGGAAGATCGCACACACACGCACTGCAAAAAAAAAAAACGAAAAATAAAAACGCGGAGAAACATGCATCTGATAATTTAAAACCCTCATGAAAACACACAGGAACAAATACCATGTACGCGTCTTAGCGCGTGTGCGTTTTCTTACCGAATGCAGTGAACACCGAGCACAGCTGAATCTGCCCTTCCGATAAGTTTTGTGGACTACAATACAATTATGAGTGATTTATATCTTTGTTTCACGAGCATTCGAAGTTGTTCCTTGATTAATTCTGAGAAGTGTAAGGACTACCAGCGATACCACATATTTTCATCATACCGCGTTGGTGAAGCAGCGCTCTGACCTGGACAAGGCGGAGAGACACAAGAATACGACACTCGCTGCTATTCTTGTGTGTCTCCGCCTTGTCTTGGTCAGTGCACTGTTTTATTGCGATAGAAATATTATGGACACTTCAACCGGATTTCTTCCGTCGGCGTCGCCGTCGCCGTGAGGTTCCGTATAGATAAAATCTTCGCCGCGCGCCGTATGCCCGAGCGGAAGCGTGGGGGGACGCGCGCTATCACGGAGAACGAACGCACTCACTCTCCCACGCGCAAGCAAGGAAGCGGGAAGCCAGCGCCCAGCGCCGGAGGGAGCGGGGGGTGGGGGCACTTCTACTCTGCCAACAACCGCGCTCGTCGCTCGCCCGCACCGTCTCTTATCTCCACACAGCTCTGACCTTTATGCACTGTGCATTCGCCGCTCAGTTTCCGTTGAAGCGATAGACCGCACGTACCTTCGCCCGCTGCGGCGTATGCTTGCTGCCAGCGTTTTGACAGTCGTTGTCTGCAGTCATTCAGTGTGATCTATTCATGTTTGTTTGTGCGCGCTCACACCACGCTTGTTCATTCAGTTAGTCATAGTCGGGCCACATTTTCCAACGCACGCTACACATGTAATGCTGCCCGGATCGGCAGTGCAGCGCTACAGGTGTGTCCCTTCGCACGCGCTGCCCACGGGAAGCGCTTCTCATCAACACCACCGTTTCACACGCGCCTTCTCGTGGTCATCGAGCCTCTCTTCATGTCGGTCTACTTACGCAGCAGCACACCTGCTTACTTAATCAGCTCATGTTTACTACAATTCATATTGCTACCAAAGCCGCTCACCTTACTTCGTATGACATTGCTGTGTTGCTATCGCATTCATTGCTTCGCCCTTAGGGCGAAACTGTGACATTTTCCCAACACAGCATGATGATTAATCACCAACTCGCCCAACATTTAAAATTGCTAAATATTTTATCTCCCCGTTGAAGACAGTTGCACTTTTTGGTGACGGAAGATAATAAATTTGGTTTTGGATTATTAAACAACCTTGCTAGGTGCCTAAAATGGCTGAAATTATGTACTTACCCTCTCCATGTCTATATGCAATTGACATAAATAAGTTGGCGATATAGGGAAAGAAAGTTAAGAGAATATTTGCTACGGCAGGTCATTTTTCTACCATCGAATTCGCTTTCTTTCTTTCTCATTTTTCGGCTGCTTGGCAGCTGGTGCTTTTCCTTTAAATAAACATCGGACCATTAAAGCACCTCGAAGCCTGCAAGCGTGAGCAGCGACAGTTTTCTTTCGTTCCCTCGTAATTTCTTGCGGTACGCACATTTCGCGCTTTGGCTGTGGTATGTGTTTCAAAACCACCATGTCAGCGGGCATTTGATGAGCAAAGAAGTGTTCTGACGGGGGACGTCGCTTAACCAGTTTTCGCCGAAACGCGTCAGAGGAGATAAAAAATGGAAAAAGAAAGTAAAGAGAAGAAACGAACATTATGGCACCAACCACCAGCCGCTTAAGAGGAAATGTTCACAAAGTCCATCCATTCATCTGCCTGTCAGAAGAAAATTCCGCACCGAAGCCTGATGAAAGGGCCAGAAAGAAACAAAAAAAATTAACTGTTACAAAATGGAAGGCTCTTGATTGACGACTGAGAAATTTGCGAGAGTAACCATCGCTCTGCATATTCTCTGCATATTTCACACTTCCCGTTTTTCAGCCTCTGCGTTCACTATCTCACAAGAGTGTCGAAAAACTTGGGTCTACCTGGGTGTGCAATTTTCTAAAATGCGGAGTTTGAAATTATATTGCAGGCGTTCTTTGTGCCTCCTCGGTAACATACACATATTATAAAAAAAAAACGCGAGAATTATTTTAAGGTAAGAGAATAGTGAATTTCAATTTTATTTGTAATGTTTAAGATCCGTCCGTGAGTGGATGGTGGCTACGATGTTTTGCCGGCGAGCAGTAGGCCTCGCTTGCGATTAGAGCACTGCACGGGCCGATTTTTTCAGCCCGGGCCCGGCCCGGGCCCATTTTTACCTTTAGGCTGCCCGCCCGGGCCCGATAAAAACTTTTATGGCGAGACCCGGGCCTGGCCCGGGCCCGGAAATAATCTACGTTACCCGCCCGGCCCGGCCCGCCACCCCTTTACCTTAGGCCTGAGCCCGGCCCAAGCCCGACTCGAAACCGGCCCAAACCCGTCCCGAGACCGAAAAATAATGTTTTTCAAAGTTGAGACGCCCGAGAATAACTCGCTGCACGTTACATGCACACCACCAGAAAGCCCGAGCCCGGCCCGGGTCAAAAAGCACACGCCGTGCCCGAGCCCGGCCCCAGCCCGTGAAAAAACTGTTCTACACGGCCCGGCCCGGCCCGTGGGCCGGGCCGGGCCCGGGCTTTCGGGTAAGTCCGAGCCCGTGCAGTGCTCTACTTGCGATTCCCAGTCGCAGCCACCGCATTGCCGTAGTGGTAAAATGCAAAAATATCGTGGTGCAGTGAGACTCAAGAAAAGCAATCTGTTAAAATTAATACAAAGCCCTTCACACCAGCACCTATCGTGACACCGGTGACCTTTTCAGCTGTTGTTGATCTGCAGACTGGGTCGCATTTACTGTACACAAGGAATAAAAATCTACTCGTGAGAATTATTTTTCTCGTGGTTAATTTCGTAATCGTAATGATTTATCGTAATCGTAATGATTAATCGTAATGATTTCTCGTAATGAATTATTTACTCGTGAACTTCAATCTACAATGAACTTTCCAATAATATTCCCGTCGTTACCTTGCTGATCATTCCGTTAGAGAGGATTTTTCAATATTTAAATTGAAGCCACTAAGTGCACCGGCCGAGTCGAGTCAGTGCTATTTCCTTGGTATTCATGCAGCATTCCGCACAGTTGAACTAGGCGGATTCATAAGTACTGTAGTGCTATATACTTGGGATGTTCATTTTCATAATGAATAATGTTGTGGCGATGTCCATGAAACGAAATAGAAGTTGAAAAGAGAGAAAAGAACAGGAAACGAGAAATTTCGGCTCTTCGGAACCACGTGTTTTCCATTGATCTGAACATCTACTGAACGTTGCTTTAGGATGAGTTCGATGTGTTCTTGAAAAAAAAAAAAAACTGTGTTGTTGTCGTTGATCTTTTCTAACGTTCTCTGCAAATTAGGATCCTGGGTCATCGAATGTTTAAGCTATCTGCACGTACGTATCGTGGCGTTAAACCCAAACGCCATTGTCGACGTGCATCACGTCTAATTGCTGGGATTAGCAGAGTGCAGCTGCGTTGTCAACGTCTCTCGTTTTTCCCTGGAGATGACAAGAGGGTGAGATTTTAAGGCCTTTGTCCAACGATAGCCTCGGTGGATTGTGTTCAGCGCATGAAGTTTAGTGCGCTCAATCTTGAACTTAATCAGTTCAACTGATGAGCAACCCAACGTTACTTGGAGTACATGAAAAGGAGTGATATAGAAGCAGCGAGCTAACGAATACATAGGGCTAAGCACTGCTATCATTCCTGACATCGCAAGCCTAGCTGTGTTTCCAATATGGTATAGCTTCAGGACATGAAACACGAACAGATTTACAGCATGTAAATTATTCTCACTTGCTCTTCAGGCGGAGTGAAATAACTGAGATGATTGTCGCCATAAGCTGGTAAAGTTAGCGTAAGAAGCTAAAGCTTATTTAATGTCTCAATTGCGCTATACATACGTCATCGCTAGAGCTATAAGTGTATAATGTTTAATAGAATAACGGCACTTAATTCTAGCCTATCGGGGTAGATCAGCAGGGTGACTCAATTGTGTGCTTGCATGGAAGCACGGTGAAAGTGAGCACTTTAGCTGTTCCATCCTCGCTGGCACAGTGGCCACAGCGTGTACTACATATGATATACAGGGTGTTTCATTTTAGCTGCACCAAACTTTTAAAAATTGCCTATGGCAGATAGCACAATTATAATCCTTGATCTCAACTACTCGATGAGGCGGCCATTACTTCCACGAGAAATCGAAATGCATAATTGAATAATAACATAATTACGCTAATTAATTTTTTACTTAATTATATTACGGTACATCTTTCAATCTACGAATTCTAGCCACTCAGTTCGCAAGGCGTATCCACTTGGAACGAATTCTCAGGACTGAACAAGTTTCGAGATATTAATTTTCAGAGTGTCTGACAAAAAAATGCATTGCTGTTCCAGTTACTTTTGTGCTTCAATGCATAAAAGAGCGTTTTCCTCAAAAAGTTAACTGGAACGCCCATGCATATTTGCCCCGGGCGGGCAAGTCCCCAACAGCGTTTATTCAGCACTTATATAGCCGTGGATGCTGTGCTGCCATCCAGCGGTACCACAGGACACCCATGGCGGTACTGCCGTACACTACAATCTGAGCATGCCAAACTATCGCTGGGTTCATTACACGTTGTACTACTGCTTATAGATTGCAGTTTAGCCTCAAATTTAATCAAGAGCACTTGTAAACAGTGCAGGAACTCCAGTGTGAAATTTGTTCTGTTGTTCTGTGCGCATCAAGTTGTATGGGATCAGAGGGGTTTCCTAAAAGGATTCCGTAAGGGCTTACGCACGGGGCGCGAGGTCGCACGGTAGTGTGACTTTGCCACGGAGTATTTGTTTGAATTATTTTCTCATCTTCGCAATATTGGAAGCCCTGCAGTGGTAGATCTCACCTGCTTTACGGTAAGAAACATTGTTGCTCATAGCGCATCTGCAATTCCTTGGACATCGGAAAGGCATCCGTCGCAGACACTACTGACTCCATTCTGTTTTGAGTGTATTTTCTTCGAGGGACCAATCTTGGACTGAGAAAAAGCAATACACGAAAAAGGGGCTAGCCCCATGCAGACTAACTACAGAGCAAGATGAATAACGAAGGACGCGTAGCGAATAGCCCCAAATCTAAAATTTCGGGGAAAATCTCTTTCTCTCGCCACGTACAGAAAATAGCAAAAAACGGTAAATGAAAAGCGGTAAATGAAAACGTGACCTTACCCTATTCTTCCAGGCGCTTTAGTTTGTTTACGTGACTGCACTCGTAACTTTCAGTATGCTTTATAAGATAGTTTTTTCAAACTATCATTGGTATATTTATACCTTCGGAGTTTCATAGTGCTGACTTACTTATGTGAGTTAATTTTCCATTCATGCGGCCTTCTTACTGTAACTTTATCTGATATGGTGTAGCCAGCGCACTTTAAAGCGCCAACATTTCCTAAATATTCTATATTAAAAAAAAAAACGAAATGACGGGCTGCGATTCTAGGATGACGAAAAAGCTACGCTCTCCTCGACAAATGAGAAATGAGCGCCTCTACAAAGAAACTACAGCATAATGCTTCTTTTTTCCTCGGCCATTTCTTTCGCTACATTGCTGCGGATCCTATTGAGTATGTCTGGTTCGTTCGGCAGCTGTCTTTGAACTTGCAGTAACGTCCGAGATTGGCTTCCTAATCTTTTCAGACTTCCTCTCAGGGGCATCCATCGTCAAAGCATATCTTCTTTCGTTAGCGTAAATAGATTCAGCCTCAACGCTATGACGACCCATGGGTGTGTTTCGTTTTGTAACCTAGAATAAAGAAATGGGGATAAATTGACTGAAAGTTTCAAGCTCGTCTTCATAACCTTGTGTTGTTAAGCGCAGCAGTTAATCGCGCGTTAGTATTAGGAGTGCCAAAGTGCAAAAAGGTTTAGGGATTTGAAGTGTGGGAAGCCGGTCACGGTGGCAGAGGTAGAGAGGGCGTGGTAGAGCTTAGACGAATATATATATATATATATATATATAGCGAGCTCCTCAACACCGCTTTTCAATGTGTGAACCTGCTTTCAATCACGGATCCGGGACCTCAATGAAGCGCGCCGTAATGCTAACGCATCGCTCTCGTCATCATCATCATCATCAGCCTATTTTATGTCCACTGCAGGACGAAGGCCTCTCCCTGCGATCTCCAATTACCCCTGTCTTGCGCTAGCGTATTCCAACGTGCGCCCGCAAATTTCCTAACTTCATCATCCCATCTGGCTTTCTGCGGACCTCGACTGCGCTTCCCTTCTCTTGGTATCGATTCTGTAACTCTAATGGCCCACCGGTTATCCATCCTACGCATTACAGGGCCTGCCCAGCTCCATATTTTTTTCTCCTAATGTCAATTAGAATATCGGCAATCCCCGTTTGCTCTGATCCACATCGCTATCTTCCTGTCTCTTAACGTCAGGCCTAACATTTTTCGTTCCATCGCTCTTTGTGCGGTCCTTAACTTGCTCTAGAGCTTCTTTGTTAACCTCCAAGTTTCTGCCCCATATGTTAGCACCGGTAGAATGCAATGATTGTACACTTTTCAACGACAGTGGTAAGCTCCCAGTGAGGATTTGGCAATGCCTGCCGTATGCACTCCAACCCAATTTTATTCTTTTATAAATTTCTTTCTCATGATCAGGGTCCCCTGTGAGCAATTCACCTAGATGAACGTACTCGTTTACAGACTCTAGAGGTTGACTGGCGATCCTGAATTCTAGTTCCCTTGCCAGGATATTGAGCATTATCTTTGTATTCTGCACATTAATCTTCAACCCCACTCTTACACTTTATCGGTTAAGGTCCTCAATCATTTGCTGTAATTCATTTCCATTGTTGCTGAATGGGACAATGCCATCAGCAAATCGGAAGTTGCTAATATATTCACCGTTGATCCTCGCTCCTAAGCCTTCACAGTCTAAGAGCTTGAATACTTCTAAGCATGCAGTGAATAGCATTGGAGAGATTGTGTCTCCTTGCCTGACCCCTTTCTTGATAGGTAACTTTCTACTTTTCTTGTGGAGAACCAAGGTAGCTCTCTCGTATTCACCGCTAAATCACCACTGAATTTTTAGTTTCATCGGTGTCACTGCGACGAAGCTATCTGAGTTTGGTGTCAGGAACCTTGCTATTTGTTATTCGCACCGGGAATTCTCCGATGTAAACGATCTAGAGTTTTCAGGGCGTTCAAACAGAGGTGGGTGGGCGTTAATGGTTGCGCTCGACCTTGCCGCCTTGTTCATGTCAGTCGATGTAGTGAACGAAGAAAGTGTTACACAACAGCAAGCACTGCATCTCAAGTTACCATCCTACATACGCTCAGTATTTACACATCATCATCATCATCATCACCATCACCATCACCATCATCATCATCATCATCATCATCACCATCATCATCATCATCATCATCATCATCATCCTATATTATGTCCACTGCAGGACGAAGGCCCCTCCCTGCGATTTCCAATTACCCCTGTCTTGTCCTAGCCGATTCCGACTTACGCCTGCAAATTTCCTAACTTCATCATCCCATATGGTTTTCTGCCGACCTCGACTGCGCTTTCCTTCTCTTGGTATCCATTCTGTAACTCTAATGGTCCACCGGTTATCCGTCCTACGCATTACATGACCTGCCCAGCTCCGTTTTTTCTCATAATGTCAATTAGAATATCGGCTATCCCTGTTTGTCCCGGCTATCCCCGTACTATACTTGCATATAGTACGGCCAAAAATTCATGTCAGAGGAAGCTTGTTTACGATTGATCTGCCAGTCTTTATTTTTTTTTTAAATTTTGTCTGTGATGTCTACATCGGCTCATATCAATGTGGTGAATGGCTTTAAAGATGATAGTTTCTGCGGTGCTTATCTGTTATGCTAGTCAGAAATTATTTAACATGTCATGCTGAACTACTCAGAGGGAATTAACCAAGTAATGTAACGTAATGAGACCACATCACTGATAGCGTGCAAGCGGTGAAGATTGTACTGAGTGGCGGGCGGAATGAAGACCTGATTAGGAGACGGTGGCCTTCGAGCACGATTTCAAAGCGGCGAGTCCCAGGAGGTAACACTAAAACGCACAGGGAATAGCGGATGAATAAACTAATCTGACACATCCATCGAAGTTTAACCGGCTGTACGGCAATTGGAAGCTCGCCCGCGTCGCTCGCCCTTGCCTTTCTTGCGTCGTCGCTAAACCTATCAGTATAGCGCGCGAACAGTGTGCGTCCCAGTGTAGCATTCAAACGAGCCAAAAGCCTAGACGCACCACCCTGTGCGTGAACACGCTATTACGGCCCAGAGCGAACGCAGCATGCAGTAGCAGCAAATTAGGTACGCGCTAATTGCAACGTCACTTTCTCTGCACTATACTTCGTGCACATATAGGATTTGTGCCGTTTTATCCCACTGGAGAATCCACGTCGTTCTCGCGTACAAAGTGGAAGCCGTCTTTGTTTAGCCGACTCACACTCATGCTACCCAAATTACTGTTATTACATATGTTTTTGTTTTTTTTCCCCTGTTACCAAGGACCGAGTCTCAACACGGCGTTGACTTAACTCTTTTCGTTTAGCCCGACTCCCACGAGCAACCCTTTCTGCATGCGCGGCTGCGCAGGAGCCAACGCTTGTTTTGCGCTGTGGCCAGGACACTGGCTTGAGTGATACCGTGGATAGGCAAAGTATAGCGGTTCTGCGGCCGACAGGGTCCTGTCTGTTCTCGCAAGGCTCGATCGGAGACTAATTGTGATTCTCTTTCTCATCCGGCTGGACGTCCTTCGCTTTTTGCCTGTCGCATTCACTTCAGTTTTATTTCTCTTCGGCGTTCTTTCCTTTTCTTTAGCTTAAGAGACTTCGCGTGGCGTGCTTGACTCACCCGAAGCGCTGAGTACCAGTGAACGCAATAGATGGCGTCGGCAGGTCATGATAGGAAGTTTGCAATCCAAGATGCTCTTTACTGGTGTTTTCCATTCCGCGGTCGCATCGCTGCTTCGAGTGTTTCCTGCAACAGGCGCCGATAACGACACAGTAAGCGCAATACGCCATTGCAGTGTAGTACTAGAATAATGAAGTTTCGTGCGTCACCAGCAAATCCCCTTCTGACACCAGCCGTCGAATCGGTCGCTGCGCCAAAAGCCAAACTTCTGCCATTCACGGTCCACATAACGAACATATTTCTCTCGTGGCATACACTATGCATGGCAGCGGTGGCGATAGCGAAAACACAATCGAACGAAGAAGCTTATTATAATTCGAACGGCTATAACGTAATGCTGATACGTGATTACGTTGTAGTAACGCCTGCTGATATGAAGGCGTGATACAAATGCGGCAGGCAGTAACCGCGCATTTCTTGCAGCGGTTACTGCCTCCCGCATTTGTGACAGAGTATCAAATAAGCAGGCAGTCGCTCGTGACCGCACTGTCCTGCTTCGACAACCGGTCGCTTTTGGAGCAAAGAATCCCGGAATACCGGTCTGTGCAGTCGTCTCGCCGGAAGTCGGTCAAGGCGCTAGTGAAGTTTTACGTTCGAGTGTCCGCCTATTAGGAAAACTTTGATACTCCCAATCAACCCCGAACCTCGCCCCAAAACCAAACCCCACTCGGGAGGACTGGGAGGCAGCCCGACCTGGCGAGCCAGAAGGCCCTGGTCGACCGAGCACGAGCCGCGGCGGTCGCCAATGGGCTCCTGTAATGAGGAGCCCACCTAGTGAGTGTGAGAGGTGGCCCTCAAACTTCCTCCGTGTACTTTAAATAAAGTTTTTCAGACAGACAGACAGGCGTTCCCCACCCCCTTTATTTTTCTAACACGTCTGATTTCTTTCTCCGCTATTCTTTCCGTCTTTATATTCCTCCTTACCCTTCCCACAGTGTAGGGTAACAAACCAGAAGTTTCTGTTCTGTTTAACCTCCCTGAATTTCCCATCTCGCTTTCTCTCTCTCTCTCTTTCTACCAAACTAGGACAGTAGGGTTGTTTTCAGTGGTTATGACCGGGACAAAACTACCTAACGCACACATGCAGACGTACGCACGCAATATGTGGTGCAACTTAACGAAGTCGCGTGTTCGAGACATTACCACAGAGGTTATGCTGAGAAGGCGCCTACAGTTTGTATAAGTTGGGATGAGTTGTGCATCTCACAGTCATGGGATAGAAAGGGGAATTTAGAGCTCATGATACTGTTGGGTTATGACTGCAGTAGGACACCAGATAGCAGCAGTAAGCTCATTAAACCAAGCAATTGCATGAGCCCGACCGACCACCCTGCTATGCTACCGAAGTAGATTACAAGGGCACGTGTAGTCGTTCAAGCGCTACGTGCGTTCTCGTGCGGTACCGAAAGGCACCAATTTTACTCTCGACGTGAAAGCGAGGTGCAGTGTCACGTCGACAACACAGCCGAAGACCAAAAGACTGCGCCTTCGTTCCCGCAAGGCTTCACGGAAAGGAACATTCGCGGGCTCATTGTAGAGTGCGTTTCCGCCTACTCTGCTATTCAAATCACATCGCTCCTCCAATACGTGACTGCCCGCTGCGTACATTTCCTCTGTTCCTATACTCTTGTTTCTATAGCAACCACAGTGGATATTTCTTTTGTTTTCTTTTGCGGCGACTAACCAACCAAATAGCGACTCGTTGCACTGTCTTTCGTGAGCTCCGAGCTAAAGTATAGATTGTTGTTGTTCCCTGCTATTGTCACGTCCTTGGGCCGGGCACTCCAAGAAAATTCACATCTCAACAGTGATTCGAAAGGAAAGATTCCGAAAAATACAGGATGAGCAATGCGTGCCCTGCCCTACTATACGATGTTTGAAAATGGTTATTTGATATTCTTTTGAGTGTCAACGAAACCTGTCTTTTTAAAGATGTATTTTGGATACATCTATTAATTTCAATATTTTTTAAAGAAATATCTGCATTTTTAAAAGAATATCTCGTGACCTGTTTGCACTGCAAGACTTATTAAATGAGGCGTTATAGCTTTCACACGAGAGATCAGGAGAACGGGCATAAAGAGAGAGGAAAGAAATATAAGCCGTTTATCTTAAATGCCGAAAAAAAAATAATGCTGACTGATTTTGTTTCTTCGAGATGTGTAGTAAGCCTGTGACATTTAGCTGCATCGGACGGTACCAGTCGCGGAGGTTTTTTGTCGCTATAGCGCTATGCAACTGAGGGCTCGGTTGTGGGCTCGATAAACGCGTCCGCAACGGCTGATTTACGGTGCGGGGCGCAATAAAAAAAGAAGAACAACAGCAACAACCACAACAAAACTTCGTACACTGAGCCGTTGGACGCACATTAGCAAAAACCAGGAAGTATAAATGTTAAACAAACGAGTTGTGGCGCGAGGAAAAGAAGAAGGAAAACCAAGGGGAGACAGGATAGGGCGCCAGCTTTGGCGCCCTAACTTTGGCGCCCTATCTGTCTCCTCTTGATTTTCCTTTTTTTCCTCGCGCCACAACTCATTTGTTTATCTATGCACCAACTCGCCCAACGCACTACCTTGCTAAAGTATAAATGTATCCGCAGCGTATAGTCCCTTTGTTGCTTCGCTACATTAAACATTGTTAATAATCGGCATATAGAAAGCCACTTGGCAGTGGTAGCTAGTAGATACGCTTTACAGTCTCTCAATCACTTACTCGTAGTCTATTCATCGACTCGTTATAACCCGTTACAAATGCATAGCAGCTTTCATGGTGTTGTTGCTTGCTTGGCGGAACGCTTTACCTGTAAAACAATGAACACAAATTAGAACCATTGCCCAAACATTTATCGCCCGGGGAGACACACGTGCCGTCAGCTCCCCCGCGTGTCTGCACCCTCCCCCACAATATTTCTCGGATGGAGTGTGTGTCTCTCCAGATTTTGGCCCGGAGTGGTCCTTACACTAGCCATCACGGGTAAACCATATGAAGACAATGTCCAGTGTCCGAAGTGCTTCGCTCGTGCGTCTGCAGCGAATGCCCGCAATCTACTTCGGACGTATCCTGGGTCCATGCATAGTCCGCGAAATTGTTCTTAGGGGCGGGAAGTTGAGAAGTGACTGACCTCAAGATTATATATGAACGATGTCTCATGGACGATATATTTTATAAGTCACTTTTGCAGTATCTGAATGAAACGGACCTCCGTGCTCATATTTAATTTCATTCAGACATGATGACGCGTCGTTATCCAGACGAAAAAAAAAAAAAAAAAAGCTGATCGTTCACGCCAACCAGGGCTTTAGCCAGGGGGGCTGTTTCGGTGTCATAATTTTTGTTCACGGACATGCCCTAGCCATATACAGCTGCGCTGTTAAATGAATGAGCGAGTTTTGGTAAGTGCAGCCGGTGAGATTCAAGAATGCAACCAGGTTTACTGCTGCGTTGCATGCATACTTGGCGGTCGCAGTATAGCTAAACGTAGAAGCTCGAAGGGAAAGCACCAATTGGATAGGATTGCTGCGGCGTCCCCCATTTCAGGATCAGGCGGTGGTACCATATCGCGAGAGACGCCTGATTGTGTAATGACATGGCCGAGATAAGATTTCGCTGAGGCTCCAGACGTCTCATACCTGACAGGTCAAGAAGACAAACATTTCCTGGCCATATATCGACAGAAACTGTGTCCTAGAACACACTCGCTTGGTAATCGTCACCCTGGCCGTAACGTACAGCGATTTGTCCCGTCCGGTCAAGCACAGATGCGCGACCTAAATTTTCTTTATCCGTACGCCCATACGCTGTAAAGAAATTTACACCATTAAAAGTGAATAACTGTGTAAATCGGTCTATAAGTCACACTCTCAAATCATTTTCCTTGCAGAAAAAATAAAGCGCAATACAATCACGAATAACCACCGTCGTTACATTGTGCGCCATATAAGTGAGAACCCGAAGCGGTGACACCGGCGCCCGCGCCCCATCAATTTGGCGCCGTTGGTCGCCGGTCGCATGCGCCCTATTTAACACGATTTGAGGGGCTCAAGCTCTTTGCTCCCGCCGCTATTTATCAGCAAGTGCAAGCGCCATATCGCGTCTGTTCCATGGCGTGACCTTAATGGCACTTCGATGGAGCGGGTTTTCACGACATCGTCTCGACGAGGCAGACGTTCGCGATCAATTTCGAGCCGAAGTGGCGATCTCTCCCGGCGTCAAGCCTGCAAAAATTCTGCCACCGCTCCATCGCCAGAACGATGTTGCAGATTACTCTATTTAAACATAAACTGTTTACCCTAAAGATGGGCATACTGAATTCTCAATAATCTGCACATGTAAGCTGCGTATGTAGCAGTCTCGTACAGCATACATACGCGCACAAGAGTGCCGCATTATCGTACAGTCATCTTCAAAAGTAGGCCAACCAACCTGGTGCGTTGGTATTTCTCCTTATGCCTTGGTTAACTTCGTAATCACTTTGGATTGACATTGTGAGGATAACATTCACATACAATTTCTTATCAGTCTGTCCAATATTACTGACCCACCTGTGGTACTAGTAGCATTAGGTACCACTGTAAACATTACAATGAGTGTAGGTATTTTAATTAGAATATGTCATAATATTACAGAAGGAACCGAATGTTGCACGCTATCTAGTGCTAACCCCCCCCCCCCCCCACACACACACACACACACACGCACGTACGCACACAAGAGGTCGAGCAAGTAGCTCCAATTTGACATGCAAAGCCAAATTCATAGCCAACATGTTCGCAATGCTGCCAAGGTGTCGCCATCTCCCCATGTTCCTAATTCTTGATTGCACGGTAAGCTTCTTGTTATTAACTTTTTGTACAAGTCTGATCGCTCTCTGGTTGGGCCATGACGTCTCGCTGCCGGCAGATACGTCACAAGCTGACAAAGTGGCGGCGGTGGATTCTGCCGTTGCTCCTCCGGCGCCCAAAACGGTCAGCGATGGCGCAAGCTGAATGATAGCGTTGCCCTCGGGCTAGCTCGTAACTCTTCCTTTCAGCGCGTACGTCCGGAAAAAGTTTCAGGGTCAGCGTGGAAGAACATCACTCACTTTACACAGCACCGCACTGTTTCTGCGTTGCATGGAAATTTCTCATCTTGGTTATACACTGCAGGTGCCGAACTTAAAAAAAAAAAAAGAATATCACTCCCATGCAATAGTCGAACATCTTGGAGAAAGGGCGCGAAAGGAGTTCGCAGGCACCGGTTTCATAGCACCATATAAAGTTGAGTACAATTCGAAGCAGCGCGAGGAAGACGAGGACAGGAATCGAAACCAAACACAACAGGACGAGCGCTGAGCTGCCAACTGAAACATTTATTCAAGGAACAACCAGCTTTATAACATGCCAGAAAACGCCGACAAGAACCAAAAGGTTAAAAGTCATGCATACAAAGTAATTTTTTTTTATCAATTTAGTGGGCACCACGGCCTCGCCGTTGTGTCAATGTCTGTGCGCAACAGAAAACCGATCGTGCGTTCGGACCTCTGAAATTTCAAGACTGCGATAGTTATCCATGAAAGAATGATACGCGCGTCGTTGACTAACCGCATCAAATGACGTGGACATTTCTTTTACGATAATAAATTTGCCTACATTATTATTGCATGCATGCTAGCTCACCAAATATTTTTCGCGTGACGCATGCGTGCGCATACGCAGTTTAATAAAAAATAGTTACGGCATTAATTGTGGGAGGGTAGGGGTGGGGGGGGGGAGGGAAGGGAAGGGGGTGGTTGGAATTCGGTTGCTGCAGTTGCATTGAGTCATGTGCGGCAGAGAGCAGAGAATGTGCCGAGAAAGTTTAAGATCAGCCACGTCACAACATCGACAGGGTGTGAACTTGCCGCCCTCCGTAGCGCAGTGCTTCATGTGCACGAACAATCACCAAATCAATGGGCTATATTCTGTGACTCCAAGGTAGCCCTACAGTCACTCTTATCAGCTCTGCTCCGCAGCCCATATGAACATTTCGTAGCAGAGATACGATTACGCTACCATCAAGCAGTGGTCAGAGGCCACGGCATTGTATTTCAGTGGCTACCTGGGAACTGCAACATCATTGGCAATGAATGTGCCAACAAAGCTGCCCGTGAGGCACATGACGAACGTGAAAGAATCTCAATACCATTGTCAAGAACGGATGCAGCGCGGCACCTCACTAGTCTTGCCCATATTATAACTCTAAGTAAATGGAATACACCAGAGTTTACCAACCGGAGCCTATATGCCATGGACCCACAGATGCAATTACAACTTTTGCCGAGTTTTAAACGATGGGAAGCAACATTACTGTGCCGCCAGCGAATAGGAGTTTCCTTTACAATCGTCTATTCATTCCTAATTGGAATGGCGGACAGTGCCAACTGCAGCACATGTGGTGTTGAGGAAACCACCAGACATATCTTATGTGACTGCCCTAGATACGAAGAAGAGAGGATTGCCCATCGGACTGCTTTGGGGCACTTAGACGACAGGTCTTTTACGGAGGAAAAGATCTTGGGCCTGTGGCCTCGTGCGTCTGCTATGTGCAGGGCTACAAAGGCGCTGCTGCGTTTTTTGAAGTGCACTGGCCTGTATGACCGCCTGTGACGAAACTCAGCGATGAACGCTTGACTGTGTAAATGTGCAGGGTGTGAACTTCTCTCTTCCTTCTCCTCTTTCAATCCCTTCTCCCCCTTCCCCAGTGCAGGGTAGCCTACCGGGCTCAGCCTGGTTAACCTCCCTGCCTTTCCCTTATGACTTTTCTCTCTCTCTCTCTCTTAGGTGGCGATATACACTTATTTTCTGCGTCGGACTTCATGGAATATATACGTGCTATAATGCTTTATACCTGGCGTCGTATTAACCTGTGGTACCCGCCTCGTTGGCGTAGTGGCTTCGGCGTTGCAGTGCTACGCCCGAGGGCGCGGGATCGAATTCTGACCTCGGCGGCCGCATTTCGATGAAGGCGTAATGCAGAAACACCCCTGTACCGTGCATTGGATGCACGTTAAAGATCTCCAGGTGGCCAAAATTAGCCCGGAGACCCCCACTACGGCTGGCCTCATAATTATATCGTGGTTTTGGAACGTAAAACTTCAGAATTTAATTTCAAGTAGCCGGTGGTTATCGGCAGTAACTTTTGCTGCTGTGAATGTCGAACTGACGAAAAAAAAAATCAAAACACTCGAACGCGTGCGGATATTAGCACTATATCAAATATGTTCTTTGGAATGCGAAAATGCACGTTCATAAGATATTGCCTTCTTTAGAGTGTACACCCGCTGAAGAACACAATATTCCCTGTACATATCAAACGGTGTCTCATTGTTCTCACAGTGCCTGCACGCCTTCGATAACTCTCGCCACACCGCGTCAAAAATACTAAACACGGGGTATTTTTTTTCCCGTTAAGCCAGGAGTTGTTGATGGAGGACCCGTTGGAAGTATGGTGTTCCTTCTGCAGCCGTTCTCATATCTCGCGTCATCTTTCTTTTTTTCAAAGTTTTTCAGCATTTAACATCTCGCCCATATTTCAGTTCTTGCGAGAAGGCCGGCAGTGGATTTGTATCGGTATGGTCGATAGCCATTCACAAAAAGCTTGCGCAAGCGATATATTCGCTGCCAAGTACATAGGCGTTATCAGGGAGAAGAACGGTCGAATATGATCGATTGCTCGTCGTGTCGCTGGAAACAAACTCCACACGTTTTCGGTGCGAAAGGTGGAGCTACATTTGTCACTGCATTTTTCACTTCATTTGCCGATACTTCGGCACATGAAGAATCGTCATTTAGGAGCTAGAGTAGGGCATCTGGGGCCCGATACTTTTTCGCACGAGCAACGGATGAAGTACGTGTTTGAGAAAGCGCTTGCGTTCGCATAAACAATCATCTGACATTTATGACCTCTCTATGGGATAATGTGAATGCAACAGAAACGTGCTAGAAATTAATGATATGCAGTGGAGGATTACAGGCCATTTGGACTCCCGAAGACGACTAATTGTAGATCATATTATTATTTCTTGCATGGACAATAGTTTCAGCCGATATGGAAGATACGTCAGAGGATAGGTAAACACCATGGGAAGAAAGTGAACCGTTACTCATGGTGGTGCGGGCACGCAGAGAAGAATGCGCACTAAAGAAAGCGCTTCCCACGTCACTGATAGGCTCCCCAATATGACAACGGCTTTCTTGCACGCGAAACATAGCTCCGTGGAAAACACGGCTGAGTACGTTCGAACGAGAAACCGAGTGCCGAACGCTGCTCGAATTTCGATGTGCGCGCTCATACTGGATTCAGAAACTCTGCTCGACTGCCGCCGTCCTGCATTGCGCCGCACTTATAGTCTCGCACAATGCAGGATGTTTCTTGCAGGCGGCGTACGTCGTGACTGCGAGGTACAAATTGCATTTTAGCGGGGCTATTTCTGCGGTCCTCAGAAAAAAAAAATCGATAAAGACGGGATATGCCATATAGATGTGAATATCCCCGAGACTCCAAAGCCGAGCGTTCGGGCTGAGCCTCGAACATTTTACATACGTGAGCGCACTTCTATTTTACGACGGACGTCGCTATTGAAATTCAACTCCGCGAAGCGACTTCGCCGCGCGGCGACGCAGGAAATGAAATCGCGCTGCAGAATACAGAGCGTTGCTTCCCTGGTTCACTGTGCGCGCACTAAATCAGTGCAGCGTCTCGGAAACTATGCCTCTCTTCAACCAATCCATACGGCGAGCGTCAACAGGGCCATGGTGTTTCTAGAGAAACAATTCTTTATTATTATTTATTGTCAGCCGATAGAATTTCCACACCATTTATCTGCGCTGCCTATAACCTCATTAAACAGCCTTAATGCCCTTTGCCTCAGTGGCTGTTGCGTTCTGATTTCAATAAGCACGAGGCTGCTGTGGGTTCGATACCCTGCTGCGTGGGCCACATGCATTGCGAGGAGGGTGGGTTAAAAATTAAATTATGGGGTTTTACGTGCCAAAACCACGATCTGATTATGCTGCATGCCGTAGTGAGGACTCCGGAAATTTGGACCACCTGGGGTTCTTTAACGTGCAGCTGAATCTAAGTACACAGGTGTTTTCGCATTTCGCCCCCATCGAAATGCGGCCGCCGTGGCCGGGATTCGATCCCGCGACCTCGTGCTCAGCAGCCCAAAACCATAGCCACTGAGCAACCACGGCGGGTAGGCGGGTGGGTCGTAATAAAGCTGGCGTACACTGAGAAAAATTGGGCGCCCTAGAATCATAGGTCGTCAAAATTAGACCGAGAACTCCACTACATAAGTACCTCTCAGCAATGAAATTGATTCATGATATCAATCATAACTAAGCGAAAGCATATGACAAGCTTCGGGTACACTAACAGGGAATTGTAACTCAGTAATGACCATAATTGTTGACTGTCAAATGATGAGAGCGAGAAGAAATAAGCCACTGAAGGATCTGCCTATCCGAGTCATAAAATATAGATTACAGCAACTAAAGAATGCGTAAAAAGAACAAAGCATTTTTTTTATTCATTAACCAGGAAAGGCTATACCACAGATGCTACGACCGCTGAGTGCAATAGCAACAGTGGGTGAGTAGTCGCAAATAGGTTCGCAAATATACGGGCTGTTTTATTTTATAGTTAAGAGAACTTTTAAAAATCCCCCGTGATATGTAGCACAATTCTCCTTTTTTGAGCTAGATTACTCTAAGAGGCAGACATTGTTTGCATAAAAAAGGAGTTTTGTTAAAAACGTAAATGGAATGAATAACAATGCATTTTTGCGGCAAGTTTGACTGCGCTTATCTCAAAACTGCGGCTAGTTTCAAAATTCGTTCTAAATGGAGGTGCCTTGTGAAATCACTGGCTTCAATTCGTGTATTGTAATATGCTCGGGAAAGTAATTAGTTAAAAAGGTAATTAGTGATATTTTGCTTATTGGTCAATTATGAGTATTGATTTTCCTTGTAAGTAATGTATAGACACCTCTTCGAGTATTCCAGCTCAATAAGCAGATTTGTGCTACTTGCCACAGGCAATTTCTTAAAATTATGTTACCGTTGAAATAAAACGCCCGGTATACGGCATTGAAATCTGTATTCCACATGGAAGAAGAGTAAATTCCGAAAGCATGGGCCAGAAGGGAAGAAAGTATTTATTTAGGCGGAGAAGTGTATCGCAATAAGGAAGGAAAGAGTGGAGAAGGAAAGGCAGGGAGGTTAACCAGTTCAGCACAACCGGTTTGCTACCCTACACATGGGAGTGGAATAAAGGGGAAATAAAGATGGGGAGGAGAGAGAAAGTTCTTCATTGAGCAAGGCTCTAGAGCTCGATTATCAAGCATTGGCAAGGAGTGAGCGAGACAGTTAAAGAGCTTTTGCTCGCAATGCCGTAGATGCAGCCATCGCTTATCATGCTCTTAGTAGCGCAAAAACTCGAAAATGAAAGATAACAGTGAGAGGAACGAGAGCAGCCATCGCTCCTGATGGAGGAATGAAGTATTCTCACAAATATCACTGAGGCATAAAATGAAGTTTAGCCACGAGAAGTTCACGCATATATAGGATGCGTCAAGGAGTGATAAAACGTTTATAAAGCCAATTTGACGCGTCCGAGCGTTGATGCACGAGCGAGGTGAGTACGAATGCTGGCGTACAGGGTGCCTGAAGCAACGCTAATCCAGGGCAATGTCAAGTGCGTGTCGTTTGAGGCGACACGGTTCAAAAAATGTCGATTTCTCTGCAGTGGAACCATGGAGCCGTCTGTCCCCGCACGGTGTGCTTCGTCGTGTTTTGCCGTGGCGGTGATAGATGGCGCCACCGCTCTGTTACAGTAACATCGCGAGCTTCCTCTGTGTAATGATAGGCTAGGCACTCATCCCTCGATATAGAGAGTCAATCACAAGAAGACCTCCGAAATGAACGCCCGAACATTGCTGTCGAGGTGACATGAAGCTTAGCGAAAGTCTCCAACACCATTGCCTTCCCGTTAAGGGAGTTAAGTGGTAGAAACGGTTATTCCTTTACCCTGAAGCCTGCTATATGCACAGTCAGAGCGCGCTGTATCGGCGACATGCGAACGTCCAGACACAGCCGAGCCTCGAGCAGTCTGTAGTTTTGCACCGAGATCTGCTCGGGTCTGCTGTTAGTTTTCCCAACAGTGCACTATTTTGCCATGGACGAGTAACAAACCTTGACGGAAAGATTTATTTCCAACCCTTAAAAAGAAAAAGAAAAAAACGAAAGAAAAGAAAAACAAGAAGAAAAAGAATCGCGGTGGCTTTCTTTCGCCTCGCCTTTTAAAGGGAGCCCGAGAATCCCGTTTCCGGCAAAGGCAGGATCGCCGGATTCGGGGCATCTGGCAAGACGGTTCGGCGCGCGCAGCCGTTCCGGTATGCATTTTTCATTGGCCGCGCCGCCGCAACCGAACACAACACTCGGATCGACGGTGATGGCGTGGCCGTGCTCGGCGTCGCGTATTTATGCGCATCGCAGCCGCCGATGCCGATTTGAGTAGGAAGTAGCTGTGACTGCTCTCCTTTGTGATTCCTTCCAGTTCGTCGGCTCGTGTTTTCATGTATATGGGACGTGAATTCAATTGTATATAGTGTGACCAAATAAATTCCGTCTCCAACAAGTTGAGGGTCGTTTCAAAATAGGCCCAAACGCTTGTCACGCATTACACAACGATAGCCCAACGCAATCAGAATTTTTCTGCAAATTTGATTATATTAAAAGCCAGCTAGTTCGAACTGAACATACACCTTGCTCAACATCTTTGCATTCTGGCTATGCCTGCTGCCCTGTGCGCAACAGACCAGTTTATCTGGAAGCAGCCACCTGACTGCTTCACAAATTGGACGCAACTGTCGTCCTTGGACGGTACTCATTTCCTCTGTTGGCAACGCGGATCATCAAAACCAACTGCTTCGACTGACAACATTTGCTGCGCCGCATTCAAGCGACCATCCACATCCGGCGCGCCGGGGCACGACACCATTTCGGACATGGAGTGGTCACATGTGCTCACGTTTCTGGTTGGTTACTTGAATTGCTGTTCTTGTGTGAAATGTAGAAACAGCTGTCTTTTTGTGGTGTCGTGCCCCAGTGAGCTGCTGCCGTTACTGAAGCGTTGCAAAAACTTTATTTTATGGATATGTCGGTTGCGCCTACTTCTATCCGGTGATGTCGAATCAAACCCCGGGCCGGATGTGCTGGATAACGTTCTCGCAACTTTGCGACGTATTGAATCCGGCCAGGGACGAGATTAGTAATGACCTGCGTGCATTAAAGAGTTGGCAGGCGTAAGTTGATGTCGAGCTAAACCAGTTGTCGAGTAGGCTCCGTGCTGAGAAGTCGATATTGTGTCAATGAAAAGTTCTGTCACCAATACATCGCCCGAATCACTGACCATAGCTAACGACATTTCCACACAGCTAAAGACAATAGAAAATAGAAAGACAACAGAAAATAGACTACGCCGCTGCAACTTGCTATTCTTTGGAATCACAGACGACAAAAGCGAATAATGGTCATCATGAGAATCAAAAGTCCTTGACATATGTATCCAACACCTTGGCATCACTAACGATCCACCTCAAATAGACCGCGCGCATCGTCTTGGCCAATACAACGGTAAGAACAATAGACCGGTCATTGTCAAGTTCGCATTCTTTAAGGATAAGCAGCGCGTAATAGATAAAGGCTACAAGTTCAAGAACACAAATTTTGCTGTTCGTGAAGATTTTTCTTTGCAAACCCGTATCGCTCGATGTAAATTCACTGACTTCGCAAAAACCAAAAATGCGCAATTTAAGCTAACCCTCAATAAACTAAAAATCGATAACAATGTCTACACACACGGTGCAGCGTCCGCCGCTGTAGTTCCCCTACCCCGATAGCAAACACCTAGCCTAGGAACACGTGCATCTAAGAAAAAACCCAATTCACCACATGAGCCTATCGTGCCCTCGCACCTATCCATATCATTAACTAACATTCGTAGCATTCTTCCTAAACGCAACGAAATTTCGTCATATTTAGATTATTGTGAATGCGATATATTGGCACTTACGGAAACTTGGCCCAGCTCTGAAATTACGGATTGGTGAAGTTCTACCCGATTCTAACGATTACATTATCTATCGCAGTGACAGGAACGACCGAAGAGGTGGTGGGGTATTGCTCGCCATAAAAAACATATCACGTCATTTCTTGTGCCGATGCCTTCGAGTCTCGAAATTCTGTGGGTCTGCGCATCGTTTCCCCAATCGAATGCAGTTTATGGTATATGCTACAGACCACCCGATACCTCCTACAATTTCATTTCCGAATTACACGATAACATTTCCTCTATTCGATCCAAATATAACAAAGCTGACATTTTTCTTCTTGGTGACTAACTTTCCGGACATTGACTGGAAAAACGTGCATCTTGTGAGTTCGTTCAACTAACACTTGATTTTTCACTTGCGCAATTATCTGACCAACCAACTCGTGTCAATAGCATTTTGGATGTTGTTCTATCGTCCGCGCCCGAGAGGGTTAACACTATCACTTTTTCGGATGGGTTCAGTGACCACCGGTTAATACAATTGACATTTAATACAACCTCATGCTCACGTCACCTGAAAACTAAACAAGTATTCGATTACAAAAGAGTCAACGTCAGCGCTATTAACAATGGTTTCGAAAGCTTCACGTCACCATTCTTGGCAACTTCATCTGAGCGGACAGTGAAGGAGAATTAGTGCCTGTACAACAAAATGTTAATGAAATTAGCACATGCGGATATACCAAAGGTTTCTTTATGAGTGCCCTCGTTTCAATCCACGGAGAGCAGCTCTCTCAGCGATGATAGATCAACTGGACAAACGCCCAATAACAGAAAAGAACATCCTTGGAAACTGGCCTACACAAACAACGGCGCGAGCCGCCCTGAAGGCACTGCTGCGTTACTTGAAAGACACCGGACTCAGTGACAAATTGTGACTCTGCATTGTGTTACGTAGGACGGAACGTTCACACTATGCAACACGAGAACGCCTTCGCGGACTTCATGACAGTGCCCACAGAAACAGTTCTGTTTTGTGTGCGTGTGTGATTCTTTTCTTTCCTTCCTTTTTTGTTTATTCTTTATTTTCACTTATTTTTTTCTCTCTCTCCTTTCGCATCCCTTTACCTCTCCCCCGGTACAGGGTAGCCAACTGGAGATAACCTCTGGTTAACCTCCCTGTCTTTCCTTTACCTTTTTTTCTCTCTCTCTCTTCATTTCCCGTAAGCTCATCGTAACCATGGTTCAGTAAAGCTCTTCGTACTCTAAAAAATAAAAAGAAGCGTCTCTACAGGACTGGCAAACGTGTGGACACACCTGTATCTTGGAGCATACTTAATTCTTGCGATGCAGCCTACTGCAATGCTCTGGGACAAGCTAAGCAAAAGTATTTCTTTTGCGATCTGCAATCCTTGCTTAACCCAAACAAATTTTGGAAAACAATCTCTCCCGCTGACCATTCCGACATTTCACAACTACTTGATAGTTCTGGCTTGCCAATAGCACGAGAGATTTCAGCATCTATAACATTTACTTCACGGCCGTATTTACAAAGGAAGACTATTCGCAAGTACCAACACCCATCGCACTCAATTATCCATGCATGGCCCCTATCAATATAACCACTGGTGTTGCTGAGCAGATCAACAACCTCAAGATGTCAACTTCTTCCGGCATGGATGGTATAAACTCAAAAATCTTAAAATATAAAGTAGTACCCTCTAGGACAGTCCTTTCTCGCTTGTTTCAACAGTCCCTCACAACAGGGGAAGTGCCGTATGACTTGAAGGCCGGTGCAGTTATACCGTTTTTTAAGTCTAGCGATAAGAGCACTGTTAAAAATTACCGCCCAATACCGCTAACAAGCGTTCCCGGTAAGCTACTAGAACACATAGTTATTTCAAACGTAGCAAATCAATTGGAAACTACGAAGTTCTTTAAACGTCAACATGGTTTTAGAAAAGGACTATCATGTGAAACAGCTAATCGAATTGACTACAGATATTTTCCTAAACTTGGATAGGGGCCCACAGAAAGATTCCATTTTCATAGATTTCACTAAGGCTTTCGATCGCGTTGCTCATTGCCGTCTCATAGCTAAACTTTCATGTTTAAATTAACATCGATTCCCTAGCAGTATCTTGGATAAGAAATATCTTGTCATTCCGTAAGCAATTCACCGTCGTCGATAACTACATTTCCAATATCAGCGATGTAACATCTGGTGTACCACAAGGAAGCGTACTCGGACCATTACTTTTTCTGATCGATATTAACGACCTGCCATCCGAAATAAACTCATTCATTCGCTTGTTCGCAGATGATTGTGTGATCTATCGTCAAATCTGTTCACCTTCCGATCACGTCGCTCTTTAACGAGGTCTTCACCGTATACTAACTGATGCTCTTCTTGGCAAATGACCCTAAACACTGATAAATGCGAACTAATAACATCCACCCACAAAAAGACATTTTCCACTTTCGCTTACTCACTGGATAAGAACCCCGTTACACGCACCAACTCATACAAATACCTCGGCATATTCCCCTTACACTAACCTGTCATGGTCTGCGCACATCGAAAAAAATCACAGCATATCCACGGGGTGAATGATGATGAGTGGGCAAAGCTCCGGAGGGAATCATCGGATCTCCCGCTTAAGGGGACGCTAGCACAAACGCGTTAGAAACGTGCAGTACTCTCTAGTAAGGGGGAGCGGCCACAGCGTCTTACGCAGCCATTTACACATGCCGGAACGTGCACCGCGTTTGCCGACGCCATCACATGACTGCTGAGAGAGTATACCCCCCGTATTCATAAATGCTCCTCGACTTGAACTTGACTTGCCACCGCTTTGGGCAGCGCGTTCGAAACGCGTTGAAGGTAAGGCGGAGAGGCCACAGCGTCTTACACCAGCTTCTTACACGGGCCGTAACGCGCTAGCACAAACGCGTTAGAAACGCACTAGAAACGCGGCCTTTCGTTAATGTTGGGTATTTATTGCCATCGTGGTGCGTGTGTTCATGTCCGCTTCGTGGCGTAGTCGGCTAACGCCGCGCGCTCGGAAGCGAGGGGTCCCTGGTTCGATTCCGCGCTACGGACACAACTTCGGATTTTTTTTTTCTCATTTTTCTCAGACTGGTTACACACTACTACTACGACGACGGGGACGGAACGGGTGCCGCTATAAGGAGCTTCGCCCCTAAAAATAACTGCTAAAGCTTCACGTACGCTCGGGTATCTTAAACGTAACCTGCGCGATGCTCCTGCCCTCAACCGACAAATCGCCTATCAGACATTCGTAAGGTCACAACTGGAATTCGCAGCCCCTGGTCACCTCATCAAGCTTACCTAATCGCGACTCTCGAGTCAGTCCAAAGCCACGTCGCCCGCTTCATTGTCGGAGATCACCGCGACTCTAGCGTGACTAGCATTAAGTCATCTTTATCCCTCTCATTTATTGAATCACGAAGAACCACAGCATCCGCAAAGGTGCAACCGCAGCGGTGGCCTAGTGGTAGAGCATCCGCCTCGTATGCGGGAGGTACCGAGTTCAAATCCCGGTGCCGCCGGGAACCCGCCGGTTTTTCTAATGGGTAGAGATGTCCCCTGGCCTGGTGATCGGCTGTCGTGGGGGTCCACATCTCGAAAGAGGGCCCAATAGAGATTTCAGGACTAGTCTCTGAGCGCCTCTTGTCCAACCACAGACGGCCTTGTTGACGAGCATCCGCCGCGGCTGTGGGAGGCAAGTGCTGCCGCACCTACCGGTAAAATAGATACTTGGGGTGCCACATGGGAAATGGCCGCCATGGGAGCGGCCCAAACATCACTTTTTTGTGCCCGCGAGGGTTTCGACGGAAATTCAGGACGCGGGCTCCTTTACCAAGCGTGTCACCCATGAAGGAAGCCGAGCGCCAGGCCGGGGTACGCTTGTGCCCATTTGAACCCACAACCTCCCGCAGCCGAGGCGGGCGCTCTACCACTAGACATAGCATGGCTTTGTCTGTTTCACAAAATAGTCCATAGCACGCGCCCGTCCACCCTGCCACTGACTCCTCCATCTCGGCGTCACCATAATCATCGCAGTTTCCAGCGTATCTTAGGCTGAACCAATGCTTTCAATTCATCCGCGTTACCACGTGCCCTTCAGCATAGGAATAACCTACCAAACGACAAAGTTGGCATTCTTGACCCTGTAACCTTCAAAGCACGCTTATGTATATTATTTCCATAAGTAATCACAACTAACCTTACTGCGCACCAAAGTAATTACCTTTAGCGAATTTGTATAGTTTTTTTTATTTGTTTTGTTTGTTTGTTTGTTTTGTATTACGTTAACATTGTTAGACTTGTTCTTTCACCAGCACCAGCTACCCCATTTGTATAATTTCTTGGTACTCATTTTTTTTTTTTTTTTGCTATTTCACAGTCGTTTTGTTTCATTGTTCGCGTTATTTATATCGTTAGATATTTGTTCTTTCATCTTTACCCGCTAACAATGTATAATTTCTTTGTACTCCTTCCTTTTTGATAATTCTCAGTGTCCTCTCCTCACCCAATACTCCTTCGGCAGCCTGTGAGGTAACTGAACAAATAAATAAATATTAAAGCGAAACTTTCTAGGCGAACCCTCCCAGACTTTGCTCACCGTGGCTGCTGCTGCTTTCTTCCCAAATAGATCACACGTAGGACATCACTCATAAGGAATCGGCTTATATGTAGGGTCCTTCGTATTCGGGCAAAAATCGATAATTCCTGATTTTAGCGCCTGAACACACTTTATGAAAACCAGCTTAATCCTGATTTCTCCCGGAAGTCCCGCCCTTTCGTGAAGTGCGAGAAAAAAAGTTCGGCGGGGACATTTAAGATTAATTACGCGTGGGAATGCGAAAGCATTATAGTTTGGGAACATGTTTTTTTTTTTTTTTGCTTTTTTTTCGTGCGTTCCTTGTTCGCGCAAGCTCTCGCCCGCGATCCAACTGCGCCTCGATACGGCCGAATCAAATCGCGCTAAGCGTCTCAACGCGGTCGCTTGCCGCGAGGGGTTCGTGACTCGATCAGCGGCGCACAGTGCGACATTAGAGAGGTTTAGCTTGTCCGGTAATCGGCTAAACACAGACCGACCGGGCGTTGGGGCGGAGGCGTAAACGTGAGCTGCTCGTGTTGCTGCCGAAAATTTACACCAGCCGCGAAGCAGAATACGTACACTCGGTTACAGCAATATTAGCTGTTTTTGTCTGTTTGAGCTCTGCGCCAACAGGTGGCAGCACCATACAGGCCACTCACGTTTACGCCTCCGCCCCAGCGCTCCAAGGCCCGGTCCGCCTAAGTTTACCCGATTACCGGACAAGCTAAACTTATCTATTAATGCTTTTTATTTTAAGACGAAAGCCTTATATGTCTCGTCATTCAGCAGACCTTCAACGTCCTTGAGCGAAAACCGTCTCGTCGAAGCGAAATTGCACACGATGACGACTCGGTGCCGTAGTTTACTTACTGCACCGACCCGGCATCGTGTCTTACCTAAATGCAAACGCTCACGCAACATTTTTGATGGTGTGCGGGTCGCCTTCGCTACCGTATTAAGATAGAATTAATTATGCCACTCGAACCCACGATCTTCGGTGACAGTCAAACCCTCGAGCTTATGTGGGAGTCGAAATGACCACCTTGGGCGATAAGGCGAAGTTAATTAATGCACAGTTAATTGATATAGAGTTAATTAACCAACACGAATCCACGACCATTGGTGTTAATTATAGCTAGGTTAATTAAGGCACAGTTAATTTAGGTAGCGTCAATATAGGCACTCGAACCCGCGACCTTTCCTTGGAAATAACAAGTAATAAGAAGTAACTGCTTGGATCGGCAGAGTGTATGAAATCTATTTCATACTCTCTGCCAATCCAAGCATAGTGCAGGATGTAGAAGTGTTAGGTAAGGTAAAGTGCAGTGACCATAGGTTAGTGAGGTCTAAGATTTCTCTCAATTTGAAGAGAGAAAGAGTGACATTAGTCAAGAAGAAACAGGCCAACCTAGAGGCAGTGAGGGTAAAAGCAGACCAATTCAGGCTGGTGCTCGCAAACAAATATGCAGCTTTAGAAAAGTAAGATGAAGACAACATAGAGGTAATGAATGAAACCGTAACTAGGTTCATCTCAGAAGCAGCAATTGAACTGGGAGGTAAGGCACCAAGGCAACCAGTAGGTAAGCTCTCCCAAGAAACGAAGGACCTAATAAAGAAACGACAAAACATGAAAATGTCCAACTCAAGAGATCAGATAGAATTCACTGAACTGCCAAAACTTATCAACAAGAAGAAAGTAAGGGATAATAGAAATTATAACGGAGGAAAGACTGAGGAAGCCGTAAAATATGGACGCAGCATGAAATCAGTAAGAAGAAAGCTTGGCATAGGACAAGGCAAGATGTATGCACTGAAAGATAAGCATGGTAATATCATCAGCAATTTCGATGACAAAGTAAAATCAGCGGAAGAATTCTATACTGACCTGTACAGTGCCCAAAACAGCCAAGCTACTTTTATTCGAAATAGTGATGAACGGGATACAGAGGCTCCTTCTATAACTAGCGATGAAGTTAGAAGGGCCTTGAAAGACATGACCAGGGGAAAAGCTGCTGGAGAAGATAGAATAACAGTAGATTTAATCAAATATGGAGGAGATATCATGCTTGAAAAGCTTGCAACCCTTTATACGCAATGCCTCACAACTTCAAGTGTATCACAGAGCTGGAAGAACGCCAACATTATACTAATCTATAAGAAGGGAGACGTTAAAGAATTGAAGAATTATAGAGCCATTAGCTTGCTTTCAGTATTGTATAAGATATTCACCAAGATAATTTCCAATAGAATCAGGGCAACACTTGACTTCCGCCAACCAAGAGAACAGGCTGACTTGAGGAAGGGATATTCTACGATGGATCATATCCATGTCATCAATCAGGTGATCAAGAAATCTGCGGAGTATAATCAACCTCTCTATATGACTTTCATAGATTATGAAAATGCATTTGATTCAGTAGAGATACCAGCAGTCATAGAGGCAATGCGCAATCAAGGAGTACAGGAGGCATACGTGAATATCTTAGCAAACATCTACAAGGATTCCACAGCTACCTTGGTTCTCCACAAGTAGAAAGTTACCTATGAAGAAAGGGTTCAGGCAAGGACACACAATCTCTCCAATGGTATTCATTGCATGCTTAGAAGAAGTATACAAGCTGTTAGATTGGGAAGGCTTAGGAGTGAGGATCAACGGCGAATATCTCAGCAACCTTCGGTTGGCAGATGACATTGTCCTATTCAGCAACAATGGAGACGAATTACAACAAATGATTGAGGACCTTAATCGAGAAAGTGTAAGAAATGGGTTGAAGATTAATATGCAGAAGACAAAATATAATGTTCAATAGCCTGGCAAGAGAACAAGAATTCAGGATCGCCAGTCAGCCCCTAGAGTCTGTAAAGGAGTACGTTTATCTAGGTCAATTACTCACAGGGGACGCTGATCACGAGAAAGAAGTTTACAGAAGAATAAAATTGGGTTGGAGTGCATACGGCAGGCATTGCCAAATTCTGACTGGGAGCTTACCACGCGGAGTATAATCAACCTCTCTATATGACTTTCATAGATTATGAAATGCATTTGATTCAGTAGAGATACCAGCAGTCATAGAGGCATTGCGCAATCAAGGAGTACAGGAGGCATACGTGAATATCTTAGCAAACATCTACAAGGATTCCACAGCTACCTTGGTTCTCCACAAGTAGAAAGTTACCTATGAAGAAAGGGTTCAGGCAAGGACACACAATCTCTCCAATGGTATTCATTGCATGCTTAGAAGAAGTATACAAGCTGTTAGATTGGGAAGGCTTAGGAGTGAGGATCAACGGCGAATATCTCAGCAACCTTCGGTTGGCAGATGACATTGTCCTATTCAGCAACAATGGAGACGAATTACAACAAATGATTGAGGACCTTAATCGAGAAAGTGTAAGAAATGGGTTGAAGATTAATATGCAGAAGACAAAATATAATGTTCAATAGCCTGGCAAGAGAACAAGAATTCAGGATCGCCAGTCAGCCCCTAGAGTCTGTAAAGGAGTACGTTTATCTAGGTCAATTACTCACAGGGGACGCTGATCACGAGAAAGAAGTTTACAGAAGAATAAAATTGGGTTGGAGTGCATACGGCAGGCATTGCCAAATTCTGACTGGGAGCTTACCACTGTCGTTGAAAAGAAAAGTGTACAATCATCGCATTCTACCGGTGCTAACATATGGAGCACAAACTTAGAGGTTAACAAAGAATCTTGACAGCAAGTTCAGGACCGCACAAAGAACGATGGAACGGAAAATGCTAGCCCTAATGGTAAGAGAGAGGAAGATAGCGGTATGGATCAGAAAGCAAATGGGGATAACCGATATTCTAGTTGACATTAAGAGGGGAAAATGGAGCTGGGCAGGCCATGTAATGCGTAGGATGGCTAACCGGTGGACCATTAGAGTTACAGAGTGGACACCAAGAGAAGGGAAGCGCAGTCGAGGACGGCAGAAAACTTGGTGGGGTGATGAGGTTAGAAAATTTGCACCTAACGCAAGCGTGGTGACGTCACTAAGTATATATATACATATATACTTAGTGACGTCACCACGCTTTCATATATACAAGGGAGACCCGTCCAGCATCTCCTTCAGTTCATTGTACGACTAACATGGGTAGCCACGGAAATTAAAGACACCAGAAGAACAAACAGCGTGAATACAATGCTCGACCATGTGTGGTGTTTGATACAGCTTTGCTGGACAATCACGTTCGCAGGGCAGGATTGGGGGCAACTTTTTTTTTTTTTTTTTGGTGGGGGGGGGGGGGGGGGGGGGGCTCGTATACAGCTTCGCTCTGAAACTGTTTACTTGATTCACATCGCACATTTTCGCTTACAAAATTGTTAGACGTGTATGGCCATTGAAAGCACTGCGTCGCAAAGCAATGAAACCCCTTCAACGCTTCATTAAAGACACTCTACTGCATCGTGTGTGCCTCGTTCTTTCATGTGAGAATTGTGTACCCCTGACATTCCGCGAACTTTGATACAACGAGAAGTCTCTTATGCCTTTTATAAATACTTCGTTATTAACCAAGTGAAACGGGTTGGCAGTCCCCAGGAAACGGCGACAATGCCTCTCTATATGTTTATGTCAATTAAAAAAAGAAAAAGAAAACAGACCTGAAACGAACTGTCCGATCCGCGCACGCGTGCGTGCCCTCTTGCTCCTGATACCGTCTACTAACTACTCCGGGTACAAACCCCAAAAACGCCTGGTTCCGTAAATATGACCTTCAAGCTCAGCCAAGGTCAAACTGGGACATAGCCTGCCAATACCGGCGGCTGCTGCGTACGCCGCGTGGGCGCCCATATCTTGAAAGCGATCTGCGATGTGGACAAAGTGCACCGAGTGCTGGTAGCTTCGTATGCGCTGTGCTTTCGACGCTTAGTTGGCGTTCAAGGGAGACGCAGCATGAAGGTCAATTCGCTCACTGCTGCTGCAGCGCCGAGCAGCGTGTGTGTGTTGTCGTGTGGTGCAGTTGTCGATGCTGTTGTTGCTGACGGCGCCGAGCAGCGTCTGTGTCCTTTCCGAAAGCAAGCAAAACCGTGCTATCACTAGACAAACTTAGTTTAACCGCGTTCAACCACGTACTTCATTCGACGCATTTCCTGCTCTTCGTCCTCTCCATTCACAGCAGAGTCGCAAGAAATGCTGCTCGACAAAGTGTCACGTGCGAGCAGAGGTCCGCCGTCACCAGCCACCGCATACTAGCGTCCCCAGTGATTGACACAAACCAAACATGACCCAGCGGTAGCTGCGTCCTGGACGAGGGATGGGCAGCCAAATCGCAGTCTCGGGCTTCCTGGTAGAAGACGAACGAATACAAGTTGGAAGGCAGGCTGATGGGACCGCTGCTCGTCTGACCGGAACGACAGCTCCGACTTGAACTTCCTTCTCCTGTCGCGCTTTGGAGCAGCGATTGTTGACATTTCTTGAAGCTGACCAGGGCTGTAGTGGAAAAGGCGAAAACTCCAGGAGCGCAGGTTCCGGAAGTCAGGTTTCGACGGAAGACGTGTAACCATTTCACCGCGGGCGGGACGAGCAGCTCGCGCCCACCAAAAAATCGAGCCAGAGAATTATGTTGCGCGCATCGGCGCAAATTGATGATGACGAAACCTCAATCGCACAAAAACCCATTGTGGGGGATAGCCGACCAACCGGGTGGTAATATGATTGAAAAATGAAATAAATCACTTAATAAATAAATAAGCAATAAAAAAGGAAAAGATGAATAACCGATGATGAGAAATAAACCGACAATAAATGAGATAAAGTAGTGTATAATAAGGTAGTCCGCCTTGCATAGATCGGAGTGGTAACATGAACTTCATAAAAATACATTATGTGAAGGGTAGACGTAAAAATGAGCAAGGTAAATTTCGACTAATATTAAAATATTATAACTGAATTTGCGTTTTTACATTTTGAATTTTCTAAGTTTATAATTAATAAAGGAAAAAAATAAGTTGTCGCAGTTTCACCTGAAAGGCGAAGCATCAATTGCGATAGCAAATTGGTAGAGAGCTATACGGAGTAATGATATTAGCTTTATCAGCTGTATAAACTTGGACATGCAGCAGCACCGGCAACACGCAGAACTGTTGTCGACGCCGTCGGCGTTTTGCCCGCGTTCGCTCAAAATGCGTGCGGCGTTGGTGACTGTTGCCGGAGCCTCTGATATAAATAGGCACTTGGTGCCGCAGCTAAACGTCGCCTCCCTTCCCTCCCCCTCCCCCTCCTCCCCCACGGCCTCTCGCGCATCGGAAGAAGGCGCGTTTGCTGTACATATATGGTGACTGTAAAGGAGGAAAGAGACGCCTACTTCTGCAACCCTTAGGGAGCACGGCGCAGAACGCGCGTTTGTTCTCCGCCGTGCGTTCACTCCCCGTGAAAGCGCGCGTCCATCGCGCCCTTTCACTCGCACATACAGCGTTCGGCGCGCGGCGACGATTTCATCTCCATTGACGTCATACGGAACCTCACGGCGACGGCGACGCCGACGGCAGAAATCTGCTTTTGAGTGTCCATATAATTGCTATCGCAATAAAAGGCGAAGCATCAATTGCGATAGCAAATTAGTAGAGAGCTATATGGAGTAAGGATAGTAGTTTTACCAGCTGTGTAAACTTGGACATGCCGCAGCACCAGCAAAGCGCAGAACTGTTGTCGACGCCGTCGGCGTTTTGCTCGCGTTCGCACCGAACGCGCGCCGCGTTAGTGACTGTTGACGGTGCCTCTCGGGGCGGCTCGGAGGTTTTCGACGAGATCAGAATAAGGCACTCGTCGAGCAGCGTTTGAAATCTTACCCACCTTCTCGCCTCGCAACGTTTTTATATAAATACGCATTTGGTGCCGCAGCTAAACGTCGCCTCCCCTCCCGTCCCCACGGCCTTTCGCGCGACGGAATAAGTCACGTTTGCTCTCCCCCGTGCGCTCGCTCCCCGTGAAAGCGCACGTTCCTCGCGCGCTTACTCCCGCACATACAGCATACGGCGCGCGGCGACGATTTCATCGCCGTTTGACGCCATACGGAACCTCACGGCGACGGCAGAAATCTGCTTTGAGTGTCCATATAATTGTTATCGCAATAATAAATCAGTCAAGAAAAATGGGAAATATTAAGGCAATCTTTTTGTGTCACAGATGAAATTAAAAATGGCTCGGCAAACGTTCCTGCGACTGTATCCTAATACCGTTGCTCCAAGTGAGAGTATAATAGTACTGCATAAGCGGAATTTCCAAACATCGCTTTTGATGAGTAGAAAACTGCCGTCGCGGTGCGCAAACACGCTCGTGTGCAAATACGCCCCGATACCACCTCGGCTGTCTCTTCTTCGAGAGATGCCGGCACGCTCTTGCTGCTCCGTTCTCGCCGTTCTAACGCGGAGCGATGTCGTCATCGTTATTTCGTTGTCATCATTCCCCTGTCATCAATGCATCATGCAGTCTTTGTCAATTCTTCGTCATTCCTTCGTCGCAATGCGTGGGATGCGCATGTTCGACCACCACCAATTTATGTTGAGCGAGGCGTTTTCCAGTGACTGTGTCCAACTTGGTCGTGTGCTCCAACTTGGAGCACACGGCTTAGCGGTCTTTAAACACAAAAAGCGTTCGTCGCCAACACAAATGAAAACTTCGCTTAAATCGATTCGCACAGCGCGAGGAATCCGCGTATCTTTTAGTTGGTGCAAAGTTTGACCTTGATGCGTCTTGTACACTACATCCCCGAGCCCCTCCCTGCTCTTCGAGCGCAAACGCACGCTTAACAGCTGACTCTCCTAACGTGCACATGTGGCAGGTGCGAGTGGTGAACCCGGACATGGCAGGAGCGGGTGTAGTCGTCAGCTGAAGCTGCAGAGTTGTCTGCCTCCCGCTCTGCAAAGACGATGTTTGAACGCGTGCTTGTGTAAAATGCTCGAGTGGCAGCGAATTAAACCCCTTCTCGTAATGTTCACGGATTACTGAGAGCTGAACCATCAAGCTTGCGTCGCAAGGATGTTATACACACATCTTATTACGCGAGTTCTGGCTACATGCGCGCTACAAAGCATTCGAGCTCATAGTAACCAACAACAAGCTCGGAATTACGTAGAAACCTCCGATTTGAAGTATCACTCAACTCGTTGTACAACTAACCACGTTAACTTAATGCTGGTAGACATTGACATGGGCGCTAAAGTTATCAGAACATATTTATTTCAATTTCCGTATACACGTAAATTCATACTTTGTCGTCAGTATAAATCCTTTGAAATGACGCGCACTTCGTTCTAAATTATGTTCATCTGCAGTTCATCGACGTTGCAGCACTTATGCAACGTTGCAACTCAAGAGCTATAGAATATTTATGGACTCTGACCGGCCCGTCAACATCACTGCGTGTCTTCCGCTGCAGCCGTTCAATGAGTAGCTTCTAACAATCGCCTTGCAGCTCGAGGACACCGCTGCGCGACGTTCCGACGCCGTCACCCTGCAACAAGCGTCCATCAAAGGTCGAGATGCCTGCATTCTCCGAAATGCTTAGTGGCGAAGAATTTACACCACCACCATTTTCGTCCGCCGCTTCAGCTTGCTGTCCTCGCGCCATCTCGTGAGCTGTACTCCCGATACCGCTCTGAGAGTCGTCGGGCGCCCGTCTACGTGCGGCTCGTTCCTTCTGGCGTCGACGGGGCCGCCCCGATGGCTGGGTCATTTCGACTGCGCATTGCGAACGAACCGATGCGCGTCGTCTCTTTTGTTGTAGCTCGGTGCTGTACCCCTGATCGTCCTTCGACGACACGGGGCCCTGTAGTGCGCTACTGGTGGACGCGCAGGCTGCGCCCTCCTCTGGGCGCCGTCGGTCTGCTTCCGCGGCCCGTCTTTTGCGTTGATAGTATGCCTTCATGTACGCTACGCGCGGCGATGGCTTACACGGTACATTCGGCGCTTCAGGCTCGTACTCCAGTTCCTCCTTAAGTAGGCCACTCGCGATCAGCTGCTTCTTGCGCTCGCTATACTCGATCTCGTACGCTTCCTTTGCCCGCTTGCGCTTGGAGACGGCACAGCCAGGTGCGAGCTCCAATGTTTCACCAACACCACCTTTCGATGGTAGCGAAACGGTGAGCTCGCTGCTATCTTCTACGTTCTTTGGCACCTGGTGCTCGCTGGTGGGCCTCGCAGCAGTCGCTTCAGAGTGGCTGGGCGTCGCGTCATCTGTAACTGCACCGTGGACGCAATGCGGAGCCGCCGCCGCAGGTTCGTTGCAGAACGCCGCCGAATCAGCCGGATGATGAGCCATTCCCTTCTTCGTGCAGAAGTGTTCTATTCCGGATCGCACCTGAACGACAACGTGCGCTCGTGCGGCACGTGAACTCGCGGGACAAGCAATCACGCCGATCACGCGACGTGCTTCGAACGTTTACGGTGCGACTGGGCGCGCGCGTGATGTTGACGATCGCGATGATGATCCCTTGTATCCAGCGCACGAATCCAGAGCAGTCGTTGTCGTCGTCGTTGTTGCCTGAGAACCGCAATCAGTGCCATGAATACTTTAATGTTTCCTATAGTCCCCGAGATGAGTCGTTCGCAGCGCGACATGAGCAACAAGTGTTGCTGGTGTTTGAAGGAGATACCATAGCAAAGATGGCGACACGCAATGCCCATACGGTGGCGCCATCTTGTTTGGGACTCAAAGATATGGGGACAGCGGCCAAATTCAAACTGTTTGGTGTCGCCGCTAGTCCACTTAGCATTTGTTTTACCTTTCGATTTTGGTTCTGTGTCAGCATTCAGATACAGAAAATAAATTCTCCTTTGTTTTATTAAAGGCGACAGCAAAAACTGGACAACACGTGTATACATTTACAAGCATTTCAGTGGTGCTTTGTAATTATTTCCCGACATTCATGTACAAAAAAAAAAAAAAAAAAAAACATTCGCCTACGATTACGATACTCACTAATGCGAAAATTGAGCGCAGCTCCATACGTGTTTTCATTTCTCGATATATTGGCTGAGGCGGACAATCTGTCTCGTGCGGCACGTTGCAAACGGAGCGAAGTGTGACGCGACGGCCTCGCTAATCGGGAGATCACGACCGGCATTGCATGGGCGACGCTTGGGCGCGATTCAGAGCTGCCGCTACAGACAGACCGACCTCCATTCATGCAGCGATCGTTGGTCGCGCTTGCCGCATGTCATCGGTGAACAGACGACGGCGCGCTCCTCTGATGCCATCCAAAGCCCCTAGAAAAATGTCAGCCTTTCCACTGGGGTGGAGATGGAAGACCAGCGAAGCTGTACTATGGTGGGAATTATGTATTTCTAATTACGACTATTAAGATGTGATGGTGTAATTGGTTATTTGAACTATAAAGAATGAGAAATATATATGATCCGGTGGTTTTCATTTATTTAGTGACCACAGGGACCATGGCCTTGTGGTCGCTACAGTACATCGACATAGGGTGTACGGCAAAGGTTGGCACGTTCTTCATAAACACGTCACCAACGCCGCGCGCGTTCGGTGCGAACGCGGGCAAAACGCCGCCGCCGTCGACAACAGTTGTGCGCGTTTGTGTGACCGTACACAACCGTTGTCAAAACGCTGGCTACCTGACGGAACGCCAAACGCCGGTGTCGACACTAGGGGAGAGGCGGGCGAGAGCCCAGAGAGAGTCGGCGGCAGAGGCCGGCAGGGCTGCGCGCATGCGCTGCAGTGGGACTATTATTATAGTGGTTTATTAAGGAAAGAAAAACGCCATGGAACGCTTGGCGCGTGCGGACGCGTCCGTGCCGGCTCCCGCTTTCTCGCCAATTTAAATGTGTCTTTTGCCTAGTTTGGTGCCTTTTCTACGCGGAATCGGATTCTTGAAGTTCTTTGTCACATGGGAAGACCACATTTCGGCAAGTGCGTGACCTCTGGACTTTTTTACGAGTGATTTCATCTCTCGCTGCCAAGCCACGCCACGGTCTCTAAGCCTAACGATGAGTACGGCCACCGCCATCAGTGCCCGTCTCGACTCCGACGAAGCCGCCGCCGCCGACCTCAGGCCTCCCCGCGCCCAACCCGGCTGCGGGGGCCTCCAGCGATCACAACAAACGAGCCTTACACCCGAGAACGACCCTACAGCGATGGCATACGAAGTTAAAGGCCAAGACATGAGCCCGGACGACTTTACCGCAGACGCCGGCTGGACTATCGTGGCCCCGCGCCCGTCAGTAATCAAGACTGCGTTGAGCCAGCCAGACCTCGCTAACCTACAGCGAAAGGGAGGAAATACGAACGCAACCGTCTCAACAGCGAGAAACTCCGTGATCAAAGCAAGCAGGATGCCCGCGCTGCCCCAAGACGACATCAAGATCGTGATTCGCATACGTGGCGGAATCAACATAGCCAAGGTAGGTCAACTTAAGGTCACCAAAGCAATTTGCATGGCTGCTTGCATCGAACCTAACGAGCGAAGCGAGGACACGATATGCCCCAATTTGAAGCAAAACATCATGGTGGTCAGCACACCGTCCGAAGCGAACGCAGCGAAATACCTCAGGATCCGCAACATTTCCATAGGAGAACAAACGTCTGAGACCACTGCATATAGGACGGCGCCGCACGAAACATTCAAATGCGTTATAAGAGGAGTCCCGCTCGATGAGACGCAGGAATCCATAAATCGCAAGATTGTCAACCCACGCAACCCGCTCGCACTGGCGGCAAAGAGAATCAAGGAAACTGGCACGGTCATCATCGCCTTCGACGGCTTTCGAGTCCCGAACTATGTCAGATACGACAACGCCCTGGTCAAGTGTTCCCGTTACCGCAAGCAGATCGCCATGTGCCACGTGTGCGGCAGACTAGGCCATCGTGCCGACGTATGCCCCTCGCCCGACGACGCCATTTGCAAAGGCTGTGGACTCGCAAACCCTAACGCAGACCATGTGTGCACCTCGATCAAGTGTGCGCTTTGCGCGGGAAATCACGTCACGGCCAGCAAGGAATGCACGAACCACTTCCAACTCCCCTACGTCGTCCGAAGGAGACGAGTTGAAAAAAGAATCGCAGCGAACGCAAGCAAAAACACCACGGGGTCAGGACCAATCGCCCTGAGTCAGCAAGACTTCCCGCCGCTCAAGAACCGCGAGAGTAGCGCCATAAACGACAACGTGGCCGCCAACGCAGATGCTCGCTTGACCGGCGAGCGGGGGCGCTCGAGATCGAGGAACCGCGGTCGCCCGTCGTCACGGTCCAGAGAGCGCTCCAGGAACCCGAGCCAGAGATCCACGTCAAGGATACGATTCGCCCCCAGCCCACGAGTTGGTGGTGATGACCGGCTGACCTGGGCCCAACGAGTTCAGCAGCCGCAACAACAACAGGAGCGACAACAGCAGCAGAACCAGCAGTAGGCCGCCAGCCAGGTGAGTCCGACGGCACGGCCAGAGCAGGTAGAAATAGCAAATACGATTGAAAGACTAGAACACGAAAACAAAGTGTTAAGGCAAACAATCACAAAACTTGTCGAGGAAATCAGACAACTCAAAACGCCGCCAACGCCACCACCCTCCGACTCTAATCAAACCGAAATCACATCTGAACCCATGGTAGTGGAGGTGCCGGTCGCGGAATCCACGCGCAATCCACATAAGAGAAAAGCCGCGACAAATACACATCCGTCGAGCACGGACAGCGACATTAAGGAAATCAAAGAGCTGCTCGGCGGGCTTGCAACTACGGTCGCGTCACTGAAGGAAGGGCAAGACAAACTTGCGACGACAGTAGGGACCCTCAAAGAAGGTTACGACAGGATAACGCTACAAATCAACCACATGATGGAGACGATCAACAGCCACGGGGCAAGGCTCAACGCGCTAGAAATGGCAGACCACCCGTCTGTGATGTCACACTCCACTATCACCAAGCTACCTCGGGCGTTGTCGCTCGACAGACACAGCAACAACATGGCCTCACAAAGGCCACCCAACGCCAACAACAAAGATGGCAGCGCCAACTGAACCGTTTCGCGTTTGGCAATGGAATTGTAGGGGCTACGTCCGCAAAAAGGCGCCCCTGCAACAATACATTCGAGCCAAAAAAGACAAACCCCAAGTTATTCTCCTACAAGAGACAAATACCGCTACACCCTCGCTATCCGGCTATGACGTGACCGCTACGACACCGCAACACAAATGCAGAGGTATCGCCACGTTGGTCAGCAACAAGCTAGCCCACACGAGACACAATATTAATCACGACCGCAGCAACTGTGAATTCATTCTCACGGAAGTCTTCCCTAGAGCAAAGAACGCCAAGAGCATATTCATCCTAAACGTTTACAGCAGCCCCAAGCACAGAGCACAAAAATTTAGGCAAATATTCAAGCTTGCCTGCAACCGTGCCGGCGATAACCCCATGATCGTGGCCGGGGACTTCAACGCCCCTAACACGGCCTGGGGATACGTCGCCAGCAGGGCCAAGGGGAAGGACTTACTAAACGACGCCGATGAACTTGACCTAATGCTCATTACGAACGCCGCATACCCCACAAGAACGGGTAACTCGGTCAACCGCGACACAACGCCGGATCTCACTTTCGTCCGCAACGTTCCAAACTATCAGTGGAACAACCTCTTCGAGGATTTGGGCAGTGATCATCACATTGTTGAGACAATGATCGACACCCCATCCAGAGAACCCAGAAAAATGACGTACGTCGACAGGGACAAGTTCCGCGAGTTCAGACACGAACGCCGAACAGGCAAAGAATCGATCGAACAATGGACGTCGCAACTAAAGGCCGACGTTAAGGCGGCCACAAAGGAAATAGAGACAGATCTCCCCGTTCAAAGCATGGACAGCCGACTGGCTCACATGCTCGAAGCCAAACAATCGCTCCCCAGAAGATGGAAAGAACAAAGACACAATCGAAGGCTGAGGAAAAGAATTTCTTCCCTCAACCACCTGATTGAAGAATATTGCACGCAACTATCTAACCAGCAATGGAACGAAGTGTGTGACGCCGCGGACGGCCGCATCAACAGCGGGACGACATGGCACCTGCTTAAACACCTTTTAGACAGAACCAGAACCAAAGCGGACCAAGGTCGCACGCTGAACAGGATCATGCACGAAGAACTCAAGAATACCACGGAAAATGACCTCATTGATCGTCTCGCCGACAAGTACCTCCCGCTGGCCAAAAATGCTAGAGGCACGACCGCCGAAGCATATCGCGGCAAGGCCAACCCAGAGCTAGATCGGGACTTCTCAACCGAAGAGGTACGCACGGCGCTTCAGAACCTAAACAGCAAGTCAGCGCCGGGGCCGGACGGCGTAACTAACAAGGCACTTAGAAACCTAGACGACACCTCCATCGAAACCCTCACTGAGGAAATCAACAAAATCTGGAGGAATGGAGCACTACCCGAAGACTGGAAAACGGCCCTCATCGTGCTCATCCCAAAGCCTGGTAAGGCGCCCAACATCAATAACCTCAGACCGATCTCGCTGACGTCTTGCGTCGGCAAGGTAGCCAAGCACGCGGTCCTAAACAGGCTCTCGAAACATCTAGAAGAGATATCTACCCCGCAACAATGATCGGCTTTAGACCCGGGCTGTCCACCCAAGACGCCATGAAACTCCTCAAACATGAGATCATTGACGCAGACACGAGAGACGCGAGAGTAATCCTAGGGCTAGACCTCGAAGGCCTTCGATAGTTTATCGCATGACTACATACTCGATAAAATCTCTAACCTCGACCTCGGCACTAGACTCTACGTTTATACAAAATCGTTCCTGAGGGACAGAACGGCCACCCTTCGTCTAGGAGAAATCAAGTCCCAGAAATACAAACTAGGCAGCAAGGGCACCCCGCAAGGCTCTGTCATCTCTCCGACGCTTTTTAACCTTGCGCTAGCCGGCCTAGGCAAGAGACTGGATCAAATCGAGAACGTCAAATACACCATATACGCAGATGACGTAACGCTGTGGATCCCCGGAGGTAGCCTGGGATCAGTTGAGAACGCTCTACAGCAAGCGATCGAAACCATCGAGGAATACCTCGCTCCCACGGGTCTGCGATTTTCGCCCGCTAAGTCGGAGCTCCTCGTCTATAAACCATCGACAAGCGGTCCCAAGCGAAAGAGCGAAATCAGAGACACACACGCCATTACTCTCAGAACAAAAGACGGAGGAACCATTCCGCACGTCAGCAAAATCAGTTCTCGGCATGCTCATTGAGAGCAACGGCTCTAACGCCGCGACAGTGGCGAAGATCGCCACAAAGTCGGATAACGCCATGAATCTGATACGACGCGTAGCAAACAGACAACACGGCCTTAAGGAAGAAAATCTCATCAAGCTCACAAACGCCTTCGCGCTATGCCACTTCACCTACGAGGCGGCCATGCACAAATGGAAGGTAGCGGAGGAGGACAAACTCAATGCGGAACTGAGGAAGCTAGTCAAACTAGCACTGGGAATCCCCAAGAGCACCGGACAGAGCTCCTGCTGCAACTGGGGGTACACAATACACTTGAAGAGATCGCCGAAGCTCAAGAACGGGCTCAATTGACAAGACTCTCTGGAACCAAACAGGTAGAAAAATCCTAGCCAAACTAGGTCATGACACCACAGCAATCGAGAATTTATATGAAAGTGTTCCGACGGACACACGCAACTCCTACACGGTTCGCCCACTCCCGCGCAACATGAACCCCGCGCACCATCAACCCAGAAGGCTGGCACGCGGATCGTTCATTCTGCGCGAAATACGTGATAAGATCCAAGCCTGTTTGGTAGACGCGGCACAGTACCTGTCCAGGCAGGCCTTCGTTGCCATCACGGTCAATAAGCAAGGTCAAGTCACAAACTCTCTCACAGTCAAGACCCAGAAGTCCGAGATAGCAGAACAGGTCGCCATCGCACTCGCACTCACAGACCCGACCACCACCCACGTCTACAGCGATTCACGCTCGGCCGTCAAAGCCTTCCAGAAAGGCGCCGTTGCAAGACAAGCACTAAATATAATCAATACATCCGCACCGCTGCAGCATCACACCATCTGCTGGTTCCCGGCACACCTCGGAGAGATCGAGGACGCCCCTCCCAATCTCAACGAGATGGCTCACAGGAGCGCGCGAGACCTAACCCTCCGCGACGCCACCTATTCTGGTCGTGACCATCCCCGCGAGAATCGGGACCCTCCTTCCACATACAACGAGGTCACAAAGCACTTTTATCTAGACCGCAGAATATACAGCACACCTCACAATAAGCTCACCAGGCCTCAAGACGTCACCTTCAGAATACTTCAAACCAACACGTACCCCACGCAGAACAGACTACATCACTACATGCCTGAGCTATACACAACATCATATTGCGAAAATTGCCTTAGAACACTAGACGTACATCACTTGCTCTGGCCGTGTGGTCGGACCCACGTAAACAAAAATCAAGACTCCGCCAGGCTACAAGAAGCACTACGCAGCACAGACCTGGCGGAACAGCTCTGGGCCGTCCAGCGAACCCACGATGCGGCCAGGGAGCTAAAACTCCCGGTCCCCACGTGGGAGTAGCCCGCTCTATGGGGCCTTGCGCCCCGTAGCCCGCAGGACCTTACAATAAAGTTATCCCATCCACCCATTAAGGAAAATGACGCCTATTTCTGCTGCCCAATAGAGAGCACAGCGCAGCGTCAGGGGAAGGGGAAGTGGGAGATAAAGATGTCAAATGCAGTGGGACTGGCACGCATGCGCACAGTCTAGGGTGCCTCGATGCCCTCCTCGCCCATCTCTCCCCTTCCACTAGAAAGTCGCGTTTGCTCTCCGCCGTGCGTTCGCTCTCCGTGAAGCGCGTCCCTCGCCCTCGCGCGCTTTCACGCGCACAAATGTCGCATTTGCCGTGCGTTCGCTCCCCGTGAAAGCGCGCGTCCCTCGCCCTCGCGCGCTTTCACTCGCACATACAGCATACGGCCAATGAGAGTTTCTTTTTTATTGCCGGACGCGACCATCGAAGAGTGAGCCCTTAACAGCTTTGCTGTAAAAAGACAGGGGCTTGAATGCCATCCCGAAGCGGTCGTCACGTGGGGATCAAGTCTTGCGGAGGCACACGCACCACACCCAGCCAGGCGGTTTTCGGACTACTCCAGGAGCACCTCACGCGGCTGCTGCCTCGTTCGCTTGACAGGGGACTGACAGAAGGGAGAGATCCCTCCTACTACGCCTTCGGATTGGCTGCTGCTGGACAGTTGCTGTCCCCAGCCTGCTCTATGTGCGGGGCAGACATGCTCCCTACGACCAACACCGCAACACCATGGTGGCTCAACTCCGCCGCATGCAGAGTTGCGCGTAATTCCCTCGCCATCTTGCCTGGCAAGCAACCAAAACTATGTGGCGAAGCCGAACTCCGTTTTTCCAGGCGACGCGACATGCCTTTGCTGTAAAAAGACTGGGGCTTTACTGCCATCCCGTAGCCGTGTCGTCGGTCGAACTCCCTACGGGAGCAGAGTTGCGCGTAATTCGCCATCTTGCCTGCGCTATGTGGCGAAGCCGAACTCCGTTTCCATGCCTACCGTGTCGTCGGTCGAACGCGGGCGCTTTTCCATCGCGTGTGGACCGCTTTTCCGTCTAATCGCAAACAAAGCGCATGGAAACAGCACACTTAATAAAATAGTCAAGAAGAAAAAAGGCGCTGCTGATTTTTAACGCGCAGCGTGAGATGCAGCGCGAATATTATTAGTTGTTTTTTGAACTTGTGCGTTCACCTGTGCACCTTCTCGGAACTTCCCGCTTTCCGAGCGATTGGTGCAGTTGGGACCAGAGCACCCGGTAATAGAGAGGTTTAGCTCGTCCGGTAATCGGGTAAACGCAGGCGGACCGGGCGTTGGGGCGTGTTGGCGGAACCGTAAACGTGAGCGGCCTGTACGGTGCTGCCACCTGGTGGCGCAGAGTGCAAACAGACAAAAACAGCTAATATTGCAGTAACCAAGTGTATTTTACTTTGCTGCTGGTGTAAGTTTTCGGCAGCAACACGATTACGCCCCTGCCAAAAATTTACACCAGCAGCGAAGTAGAAACCCCCGATCCCAAAGCGATCGCTTTGGGATCGGGGGTTCGCGGGCTCGAATCCCGCCTCGGCAAGGAAGTTTCTTTCTTGCTATCACTATTTTATAGTACATGGTCGCAAACCATTGCATCGGGGTAGGAGAGATGGAATTTATCGTAATATAGCCTAAATAACAGTACAGTATTACACAAGAAACAAAGCTTACAAAGTAAAATATATACAGGGTGTTTCAGGCGAACACTCAAAAATTCTTAAAGGCTGCCTGTGGCAGATAGGACAATTGTAGCTCATGAGCCGGTCTACTCGAAGAGGCGGACATTACTTTCACAAGAAACTGAAATGCATAATCGAATAATTACCAGAAATTCACTAATTAAGTTTCTAACTAATTACCTGATGGCCCATATTGCAATTTACAAATTGTAGCCGTGGAGTTCGCAATTCAGAAAGGCAGGGAAGCTGTTTACTGTTGTCGTGAGCATTTGAGAAAGTTGATAATCATTTTATCTAGACCCCTGTGGCCGTCAAAGACGACGAAAGACACCCGTAAGGTGCGTTTCCTATGCCGCGAGATGACACGGAAATTCGAGATGCAGCGACAACATGCAAATCCATCACGTGATTTTGCATATTCATCTCTGTGCAAAGAAAAGTGGTTTTTACGACAAGAAACACGAGGGGACAGTTACCTTGTCCACGTGGCACGCACGCTGAGTCGTCCTTTCAGAATATACCCACGTTCACATTAGTAACATACTGATTAGTAATAAGAACCTACTTGAAAAGCAATTATGTCCCAGAGCCGTCTTTGGGTCTCCGGAGAATAGGCACCTGCTAATCGTCTGCTCTAGCGTTATACGCGCGCGCGCACGCACGCACTCCTGCGCAGGCATGTTCGCCATCTGGGTCAACACACGGCACGCAAAGCCGTTTCTATAGGCGTTGCGCCCACAAACTGCACTCCAGAGACCACCCCCGGCCCATGTCCTAACCATATAGCGCCATCCCGAAATACATTCTGCAGCGGCAACAGCAGATACATGCTGCCTGCTTGCGGGAGCCGTATATTTCACACCACCACTACCATGCACTGATTTATGGCGAGACTTGCGTGCGCGGCCTTTGCTCCTCGTGCTGTTATGTTGCACGCTGGGTTGGTAAACAGATGCAGCGATGGGAGTGCTACGGCGACGCATCGGTGTGCTCGGCGGCTCAGGGGCTGTGGCTTAAGGGGGCTGAGCACACAGTGACGGGTGCACTTTTCTGCCGCCTTACGGTCAGGGCATAAATCAAAAGCGCTCGTGTACGCCACTTTGGGCGCGCGTTGAAGAACCTGGTTAGATGGTCAGCGGTTAGTGCGTCCGGCTCCCGACTGTGCATAGCTGCTGCATGAATTCGATTTCCTGTGGTGGTTATGGCAGAAGCTATGTATTTATTCGTCGTATCGTGAGGATGCTACTGGTGTTATACAGTTTTTCCATTTCAGTTCCGGGATATTTGCTGTACAACCCTCTACATCCCCTACGCAATGCCTTTTAGGAGTCTTAACATAAATAAATAAATAAATAAATAAATAAATAAATAAATAAATAAATAAATAAATAAATAAATAAATAAATAAATCTGAGAATAAGGAAGAGGCCTGGAGGACTATGATCACACACGACGATGACTGCGTAACAGGGAGGACTGACGGCACAGCAAACCCAATTTCGAATGTTGTAACTGTGATCAATCAATCAATCAATCAATCAATCAATCAATCAATCAATCAATCAATCAATCAATATATGTTCCACTTCAAGAAGCACAGAAAGGAAAAGGGACGACAGAAAGAAATATGGATGGAATCAACTGAGTAGATAAAATTTGCTCTAGACATGGACTCTATCTTTCATGCATTCTTGCCCTGCGGATTATATGCGAGTTAAAATAAAAGAGTGGAAGCTCTCGTCATTTAGAAAATGCTGTAGTGGCTTAGCGACCTTATCGTTCGCGAGCCAAGGCCCATAACTGTCTGTCTGATGCGTTGGTAGTTTGGCCGCTGTTCTCGAGCAGTCATCGTTTCTGGGTAGTGCCTCAAGAAGTGGTGTTTGTCCTGTGTTGAAGCTAGAGCAGCACACTTTGGACAGTTCACGGAGTCCTTGGATGCTGAAACCCAGGCCCAAGGTGAAGGATGGTTGCAAGGGCAGCCGAGCCCGTATTCTTCAAAGAGGGGACTTCCTCCACGCAAGTGCGATTACACAGAAGAAAGCAGACACTCGGAGGAATTAAGGCACGTGTGTCCTGATGGAGAAGGAATTTTGGGTCTAGGAGGCTAGAGCAGGAGTCTGAAGGGAATATGAAGGGAGGTGCGACTTCTGGTGTGGAATCAGCGTGTGCATTTTTGTCCGCTAGATCGTTGGACTGGTTCTGCCCATGTCTCCGTATCCTGCGAATGTGCATACATTGACGATGAAATGGGGAAGACCTGGGAACATTGTGACAGCGTGGGCACAATTGAAACATGAATGTAAAACATTGCCCTACTTAGCGTCGTTCACGTCATGTTTGTCTTTCCGCAGTGTTTGAACGTTACGGTCGTTTTCTTTATTTCAAGTCTACACTGCGCGAACAAAAGCAGTGGCAGTTACTATGGGTAGTAACTGCTTGTCTCATGCCCATCTACATGTTTCTTTTTCTTTTCCTGTGCAGCGTGGTCACTTTGCTTAAGTGAAGCCAGGGCGGGTGTGCAAACTGCACTGAGTGGAGCGACAACTCTGAGAAATTGATTTCGAACACTGGACAATCATATACCTCCGCAGATCGAATCACGAACAATCCTTTCCTACGAGCGGATCGGCGCTTGTGGAGGAAAACAGACACACTTCGATATTTCCTTACTGATCAATTAGCCTGTTTACTTATGTGCGTCTTAATTACAACGTTCTATTCTAGTCTCTTGAACGTTCTGTTTGGGTTTGTTGGATTTATAAAGTGTTATTTTGCAGTAATAAAACGGTACAATGAAATAGACGGAACAATACAGGGCGCTTTGTTTTATCTTGGGTATCTCGTAGGTCCCATATTTTTTTTTCTTGCGTTGAAAAACAGCAGTATCCTCCTGTTTCGTTTGATTTGTATAATTATTTCTCGCGTTTTTGTGGATGTGTCTGACTGAATTACGCTGCCTTGAATTTCTGACTCTAGTATGATTTCTTTTTTCACGCTAATCTAATATCACCACGCAGCGTCATTTATTCTGTGTACATGATATATAATTTTTCTAGCTTAAGTATCACGCTTGTTGGTAGTATTACAAATATAGTTCGTTTAAGGCCATTCATGCACCAAGTTCTCATAGGATTAACAATGCGTAATAAATAAATAAATAAATAAATAAATAAATAAATAAATAAATAAATAAATAAATAAATAATAAATAAATAAATAAATAATAAATAAATAAATAAATAAATAAATAATAAATAAATAAATAAATAAGATGTTTTACAACAAAGACTAATGGAACAGAAGTGTTGTGCAACAATGAGAGAGAGTTACAAAGAAGCAGTAGACTACAATCAGGAACACCCATCTTGAATGCCCTAAAAATCCTATGAGAGGATAATTTAGGCGACGAATGGCGTGAAAGAGGTTCATTCAGCACTTTGGTAAATTTAAATTTAGATATGCGTTAGATCTAGAGCAAGTGGCACGTAGACCTTAAACTGATGGCGGGGTGAAATGTACAATGTTGGCAAAAAACGGAAGTCTGTAAGCTTCAAGCGAAACGTAAAATTTTAATCAGAGGCCATTCTGCGGTGAAGGGAAATATCTGGCCGGTTGGAACTGACTTTCATGAGAGTGACGGTTGCAGTGCGTCAATAATTACTTCAACTAACGACGTCACCTATAGTCTTTCTTGCTGAGGAAAGGTTTCAGTGCAACGAATTCCGCCAAAAGTGGAGAGCCACATGACCAAAGTCATTGACGGGACACGTGTCCCCACTGAAACACGTGCCAGCAATGAATGTGCGCTTAGAGGGCATAGTAGTAGTAGTAATAATAAAAAAGCACGAAGTAACTGCAACGATCATCGGCAGGAAGATACAGAGTTAGTTTGCGACCGGGCATTGCTATTGGGTATACTCGCCGCTTGACTGGTATTCATTCCTTCGCGCTTCCTTCGTACACGGTTCCTCATCGAATTCTGATGGAGTTTCCATGTCAGGCGTTTATTCTTGCTACATTCTGTGTAGGCTTTACTGTGGCCGAACTTCGGAGCCGCCGTAGGAAGGAACACAACCATGTGCAGACTCGAGGTGGCTATTTACTTTTATGTCATGCAAATCGGGAACACTCCGTACTCCTGGCCTGGCGCAATTGCTACAACAACGCAGAATATCATACGGCATCTCTGGGAAGGCGCTCGTCGAAGGAGACCACTGACCGAAGTGGACGTCGGGGACGTAAATGTGTATGTGCCTCGTTGTATCTATTAAGTGGCTTAGATTTTTTCCCTTCTTCACCTCTCTTAAGTGGATTTCCTGGTGAAGCCTTTGATCATGACACTACCGAGAAGATGAGCTCGCTTTTCGGAGCACGTTCGTCTGCTAACACTTTCGAGGTAGCATGAAGAGCAAGCAGGCTGTCGCTTTCGGTTGAACATTTAAATATTCCCACTCATACGCGACGAAAAAAAAAAGAAGAAAAGGAAAAGAGAGAAACGACATATTTGACGCAACATTGGCACCAATGCTATGCACATCTGTTGTTTTCATTCGCCATGCATGTCATTGGTTATCTTGAAATATTCTCACCACATCGTGTATGGCACTGTTTTGACGAGCGTCTCAGGAATTATTCCAGACTGACATCAGAAATTGCGTTTTAGTTATAAACGTTTTTAAGGCTTTTACTAACTTTTAAACACTTCGCTTTAGGAACACGTCGCTATTGAGGGGGTTTGAGCTTGTCATCGCCCAAGACATATCCGGTCAGTGAATATCCCTAGAATGGCCACCACATTTCATGAAAGTCACCATGGAGCCAACGATGAAACCAATTGGCGTTCCACTCAATAATTTCCCAGAGAGCCCTCCTAAGGAAATAGACAAGAAATATTGGCCAGTTGGTGGTGTATACAACTACTGTGGAACCTGATTTATCGGCACCAAATTCATAGACGGAACGAAGCAAGCAGGAAGTTGGCCTTTGTATTCTCTCGGTATCTTGAGTCGTCCTCGTCTAAATGTGGCGCCTGCAAATCGTTCTTGGGGGCAAGCCGAGCGCCGCTTACCTGCAAACCTCCTTAGGCACTATGCAACAAAGCGATGCTGGCAAGGTAAAAACAAGACGGAACACTGGCTGGCGCTGAGAGAATTACGAGAAGTAATCAACGAGAAAGCTTTAATTAAGTCACAAGTAAAAAAGCAAAGATGTCCTACAGCCTAGAATTGGTAGAGCACCTCCTCTTATTTCATCCGGGAACCTGTGAGCATTGGTCCCGGGTTCGATCCCACGGCGAGGACGAATTTGTAGTTATTTTCGACGCTTCCTTTCTGATAAACCTGTTCAGTTGCTTTGTACAGTTCCGGGCTACTCTCAGGTGGACGACAATTTTTCCCTTCACTGAAACTTTCTGTACCGTACGGATTTCCACAGAACTGGTCTGCCACATAGCGTATTTGCTTTCGTGTAGTCTCCTCGAGCCCAAGGCCAGACTTGGCATCTTAAGCCGACCTAATCAACTTCCTTTCGTTAAATGAGGTCATTCTCGCTCTTTCCAAGCTTAAATGTGCCTCGAAGTAAATAAAGTATGCGCGCACGCCTAAACTGCTAATTACACGAAATCTCCACGCCGGGATAGGCGAGAGCATGTCCAAAAAGCTTAGGAGACGCACCTCGTGCTGCTTAAAGACTGCTCATACTTCACTGAAGCTCCTAAAAGGACGGTAGAACGTTGTAAAACTGTCATAAGCTCCTTAATAAAGGATGAACGGTGCTTCCCCGGTCTGAGTACCATGGGGAAGTGCTGTGCGTGTGGATTAGACCTGCCCATGCAATGGTCTCTGTCAACACAATTAGGCTTCACTTCGCGCCGGTGTTTATCTGTGTGCGCTGGAAGTTAATCACTGGAGTTTCACAGCATAGACGAAGATACGATGTTAATGGTGCACCTCTACAATGCGAGTTACGGAGCAATGGTAATTTGATATTGGCAAAAAAAAAGAAAAAAAAAAAAAAAAAAAACCCACAACGAAATATAGTAGTGCACGCAGGCGCTAAGGCAAGCGTATGTCCCGTGTGTTTCTTCCCGTGTCATCATCATCTAAGCTCGCGTTATTCTTTTGCAAATATTTCAGGCGTTCGACAAAAATGCAAAGTTGTTCGCGGCCTGTACCTCTTGAAACTTTTTTTTTTTTATTTAACGTGCCTGCGACTCAGCAGTCTCATATGCTAACAAACTATGTCAGCCACTGTCCTGCACTTGCGATTCAGGGGAATTCAAGAAGCAACCAAGGAACTGTTTGATCGATCAAGTGATTGCATCTAACGTCAGACAAACGCTGGGGGTCTTGAGACAGACATGAATAAGTTTCCCCACTACTTCCTTACTTTCCCATTAGGCGGCCTTTCGAGCGGCTTCAAGTCTCCCCACTCGGGCGAATATTCCTCGAAAACTCGCACCTTGCGATATCGCCCGAACGCTCAGCCCAATATGTCGCGTTCTTTCCCTCCGAGTCGAGCTCGCCTCTCAATCCTTGGGGAGATGACTCGCTGCCTACACACGGCGGCATACAGTAATTAAGAATGCATTACTCGCGCCTGGCTGAGCAGGTGACGCCTTATTTACCCGTGGCGTGATGAGCGCACCGTACAGTATGTGCAGTCTTCCCTTCGTGCGCGACAGAGACTGCCGTAAAATCTCGCGCATAATTGAAACGCGAAAATGGTATGAGAAACTATATTAGTGCCTCGAAATAAAAAGCAGAAAAAAGAACAAATTCATCTGCCAGTCGTTACAAGGTGTTGCATTTTACGTGAACAAGACCCAACAATGTAATAGCCATAAAAGCATTAGTAGAAGATATCGCAGTCCACAACATCATCAAGGTTTTCACAGTATGGCATAGTGTGTCCGTTTTAATCCTCTTTGCCCATGTTTACTTTCCTTGGTTGCCTCTTGTGCGGCCTAATTTTTCTGCATGTTTGACAGTGCTTGTTTGTTTTTTTCAAGCTTGCCTCGCCAGATTTACGTATGAAATTATAGGCTCATCATAAGTGCGGTCATCGTATTCTATTCTCTTCGGCTTTGTAAGGTGGCGAGTCTAATCGAAGGCCAACCAAGCTGACAAGTATTATCACATAACGTGGCCCACACGGTCATTGCTATTTTGTAAGGATTCATGGGGTGCTATAACGTAAAAATATTCCAAGCTGTATATATTCCATTTTTGCCATTAGCATCCTATGATTGGTCGAAAAATTCTGGGTCACGCTCACTTCACCTGCCTAAGCGACGTCGTGAAAACTGCGAATCTCTCCATCTGAGATGCAGTGCACAGACTGATTATGCATGATTACACCGAACAAAACAACGAAAAGTGGTCTCCGGTTTCAGACCGTTTTTTGGCCATTAACTACACTGCTATTCGTCTAAATCTTCACGGGCTGCGCCCACATCGCCTGACTGGCAAGTGACGTCACAAATGAGCAAAAGCTCACCATGTCAAAGGAACGTGTACGCACTAAAGATGCATTATTATGCCAAACAAAACTAATTTATCTTTCGGAATAGCCGGAGAGTGCGCCGTTCTGCAAGGAACAGAAGATGGCTAACTGCCGATCATTCTGACATACGCTACTCGGAGATGCCGGAGAGAATAGATTTCTTGGCGTATAATAAAGGAGGAGGAAGAGGAAAACAAGAGGTGAAAGGCAGAGAGGTTAACCAAGCTAAGTGCCCGGTTGGCTACTCCGCACAAGCGGATACGGTAAGGGCAGAAAAGGTCACAAAACAATAGATGATAAAAAAAGGAGGAACACATCAGTTCGCACATTCTGTAGTTTTTCAATGAGTCTTGTTTCGTTTAAAAAGCATACCAGCGCAGTCGTGTCAAAAAAACATCGCTCTGCCAACTCTTCTACGCCGAGGGCCTCCTTTAGCGGTATTTATTGCTTACCGTTGCACGTCGCCGCAATTTTCCGCGAGCCACGGCAAAGTAAGCAAAGGGAAATGGACCAATGAGAGACCCCGGCACCACTCTCCTCACCCGGTTGTCTACTTTCATTACGCTATCTCCGCCACAAGGATAGAAGAAAACTGTATTATAAGGAGCGGGGGGGGGGGGGGGGGGGCGTGAAGCATTATGGGTGGGGGCCTATGTCCCGGGCTCGACTGGCCCTAACTGCGCGTCGGACTTGATCCAGAAGAGCGAGCTGCATCTCTGGGTCCGAGCTGGCGAGTTGTGCCTCCCGCTCCTCCGTGTTAGAATTTATCTTATTCCGTAGAAGTACGCTAGACTTTGTGGTTTTTTAGTGCACCTCCACGAGATGTGGTATAATGTCGGTCTATCACCACACCCGGTGACGGACAAATATACAGGTAGAGCGTCGGATTTATTTTGTTTACCCTTAATAAATTTGGATAAACGTTTGAATTTTTTCGGAGGTCTGTGGCCTCCCCACCTTTGAGGGATTTATGGGGAGTTCCGTGTCTTTTGCGTGTGAGACGCTGGTGAGCTAGAATACCCCTGGCTGTTGTCGGTGTTGGCATGTGGCTCGAGGGAGCTGAGAGCTCTGCTCCGTTACTAAATTCTCGAGCTACTAAATTCCCCTCGAGCCCGGCATGTCCCGGGCAACAGATCGACCTGTGGTTATGCTGAAGCCTATGTCCCATTAACTTCATGCTGGCAATGGGCAGCCGCGACCCTTTAAGAAGAGCCTGCACGCCCCCTTGACGGCTCTCTCAATCAATGGCGGCTCTCTCAATCACAACAAAATCAATGACGGCTCTCTCCTCTATGTTCTCGGTATCTTATGGCTAAGGCTATGGTCGGAGCGTCCGCCTTTGTAGCCGAAGTTGTCCGTAGACAGGCGATCGTCAGCAGACTCATCTTGTTATCGACTACCGTAATTACATAGCTACGTTTGTCGTAGCTGGCTGCGTCGACGTATGTGACGTTCGGGTCCGACCCAAATTTTTTCCGGAGCCATTTGTTTCTTACATTGCGTCCGTTAGTGTGATAATCGCTGTTCATGCTTTGGGGGATAGGTGCTACTGCCAACTTTTTTTTTTTAATTTCGTGGCGCACGTCTGTCAGCTCCTCATGGAGGTGCTGAGGGTAAGGTGGGAGCCCAACTCTGATCAGGAGCGCCCTACCAGCAGAGTTCCGCCTTAGTCTGTCCCTCGGAACGATCAGGACCGCCGCCCTCAGCTTGGCATAAGTATTGTGCATTCCCAGGGCCAAAAGTCGCTCTGTCGGTGTCCTAGGGGCAAGGCGTGCGCCGCTTTATAGGCGCTCGTGATGAGGGAGTACACCCCGTCCTCCTCTCTCCTGTCCAGCGAGTGGTACGGTAGTCCGTACCTTTTCCACTTCTGCGCGCTCCTCTCCAATTGTCAGCTAATTAGATGAGAAAATTATGTCAAGGTAGGCAATGCGATTTGAAAGCAAACAAAATGGACCTCATGTAAACGAGGGGAGCCTTTCATTCGCCTACTCAATCAACGCTGCGGGTCACCGTACGATGCTTGCGCCGGTTTGTACGTAACTTCGACGTGAGCAAATTGGAATAAGATCAGAATCGAATAGTTTACGTTACACGGCCCCTGGTACGGGACAATGGAAGATTTCACTTCCAATACTATATTCTTTTCGCATGTCGTCAGTGTTCCGACCACCGCACTGCCTACGTTTTAACCACCACCGGCCGGTCGTGACGGTGGTCGATAAGAAAGAAACAGAATTGAGCGAAAAGAATCCTTAATTATATCGGGTCTGGAAGGCGTGTATTGTAACGACGACCCCTGCGCGATGGTTCTCCATATTCCATTATTCTGGTTTTCTTCATTGGCTAACCAAACACTGGGTCGCCATTATCGCCAGGATTGGTCCTCGGCGTGACGGAGGATGAAGGTTATCGAAGGAAGATGAGTTAACTTTTTTTGAGCCCCGGCTGGTTTGCTTCATACACTTCTGCCCCGGTCCGATCACTGGCGATCGCAAATTGGCCGTTAAGTTTTGCTGACCGTTCATAGATGGCGCGACCCTTCCATCCCGCCGAAGTGGGCGGTTTAGCACTCCTATGAAACGTGTTGTTTTGCAGACGACGCGAGCTCTGTGCGTAGCGCGGTGGCTGTGAGTTGTCCGCGGCTCCTTGTTTGCTCCCGTATTGCTTACGAGTCGTGCGGTGCAGTTAGCCGTTCAGTGCCGTTTTCGTGGCGGCGTAACTGCGACAGGAGGACGGTTGTGCCGCTGAGGCAAGGATGCGCGTTCCGTCGGCATTAGTGGAAACTGGTCACAGGTGAGTGCAACCACTGCTCGAGCTTCGGCAGTAGGTGGCTTCGTGCACATACACGGGGGCGC